>NC_143191.1:13187500-13370000 GCF_051530095.1 Phoenix dactylifera
ATATAGCTATGTATTTTATTGATGATTTGCTTCTTTCTAATGGTAAATCTACCATATTGGTTGTTGTTGACAGATTATCAAAATACGCTCACTTTATTCCTATTGTTCATCCATACACTGCTGTCGGGGTAGCTCAAATTTTCTTTGATTACATTTCTCGTTTACATGGAATGCCTTGTTCAACTGTGTGCGATAGGGATCCAACTTTCACAAACGCATTTTGGAAAGAGTTATTCCAACTAAATGGTACATCTTTCAACTTCAGCTCTTCCTATCACCCCCAAATGGATGGCCAAAGTGAGGTGGTTAATCGCACATTGGAGATGTACTTGAGATGTTTTACGAGTTCTTAGCCTAAGAGTTGGACCAAGTGGTTAACCCAGGCAGAGTTATGTTATAATACAAGTTGGCTAGAAGGTAGATAAGCCAATTTTTTCCATCAGCCAGTTAGATAATCTTTTTATATTATTCCTAACATGTCCTAACCCTATAATAATAATAATATAATGCTATAAAAATATAAATATATATTATATTATATTTATATAATATAATATATAATTATTATATAATAAAATATTGTTATAAAATTATATAATATAAAGGTATATTATATATTATATTAGTATATTATCCTAACCCTATGTTATATTATTTCACAATATATAATAAATTATATTATAATTATATATAATAATATTTGTAAAGGATATTATAAAAATATGGATAGATATTAGCAACTTATTCAAAAAATTAGTAATAAAAAGAATATGGGTAACAGATTTCAGATCCGTTTTCTAATGCATAAAAGAATATGAGTACAATTATTTTTCAGTCTAAGTATTGCCTATAAAATATTTTCTCAGAAAAATATAAATCCTCATATAAATTTTTTATCGTCCAAAGAATGGGCCTTGATGCAGATGCGACCTGAAGTTAGCTATTACTAGTTTCGTGAGTTACATATAATTCTCAAAATATTTGCTTATATGTGATGATCAGCGAAACCAACTCAAAAGATATCCTTAAATCCTGTGGTTTGGAATACTCTATGCTTTTACAATAGAAAAGGTACGGCTATCCTAAGCCATGATTTATTTCTTATTTCTCGGAACCATTCATTAATCTCAGTCCAATTTCTTGACCTTGCGTGTAAGCAAATATTTAAGGCTCATACGTGATTCCATGGTGCGTTTGGAATTTATTTTTAGTACCCATAGGAGCAATATCTTTTCTAATTAGTGGGTGGAGCAGGAGAAGAAGAATGGCGACATTACTACGAGGGAAAGACTAGATCTATGGAACAAGAAAAGGAGGATATTATACCAAGGCAAAATTGAAGAATAGTGACCTTTTCTTCCTTTAATAAGCAATTGATATCTGATAAGAGTTTTGTTGCTTCACAAATCTACATCTTGAGGGTGAAAAGATTTTCCTTAGACAAGTTTTTAATGAAGGAATTGGAACATGGCTCTTGCGTAGACGTATGCTTAGAAAATTAATTAGATAGTGATCCATCAAATAACACATGTGGGAGACCTCTTTATCATAACTTGGATATCACTATACATTTGGAAAAAGTTATAGATCACCTGCTACTTATGAGAAATGAGTGATTGCCAATCCTCAAGTGTCACATCTCAGGTGAATGGAATAGAAAGGCTCTTGCATTTTTAAATAAAGTTTTGTTATGGTTGGTTCTTGGTCTTTCTTTTTATTATACCTATCTTTATTGTTATCACCATCGTTGTCGTTGTTGGGGAAAGTGGTGGTGGTCTTCTTTTCTTCTTGTATTTTTCTTTCTTCTTGTACATGTTATTAAAGCCAGAGATTTTTCGAGGTTATAAAGCCAAAGACTTGGAGCAGCAAGAATCATGATATTAATTCCTAATAATTTGAGAATAATAACAGCTTCTAGATGCAGTTAGGTGTTGCATATGGTTTACCTTATTATCAATCCTTATACAACTAAACGTAGCTGAAGGAAGCTACCTAGTTCATAGTTATTTAGACGATCTCCCACATCTATTTTGTTTTTATTTTATTTTTTATCATTTTAGATAGAGATTAAATAGTTCCATTTTAATTGCGCTAAAACCTATGACTACCGAGTAAAATGCATATAAAGTAATTCTTAGAGAACGTTAGATAGACCTATCGGTATATGCTTACATTCGCCACATAAAGCGACATAATAGTGCACAGCCTTGAGGTATTTACCATTTTTCAAGTTTCTCTAGTTAACTCCTAGCGTGCACGATTTTTCTTTCTTTTTAAGTGAAAAGTTTAATCTGATTATGTGATGCAATATAACTCTTACAGTTCTCATTATAAAGTAGATATAGAAAATTACCTTTCAATATATATAGTGCAAATAGCTTCATCGAACTACAGATATGGTAGCCCAATGGGAGCGTGGCCTTACTTCCAACTAAGTGGTTCCGAGTTCGAAATGCACAGGCGTCGATTAAATTACGGAGACCGGATGCTCCCTGCTCGGACACAGAGTCTTGAAGGGCGTATCGCTCTACTAGTAGCCTCGGTGGTGTCAGGTGTGACGTACTCACACGTGATATTCATGCCGGAGCCCGGAAGGATAACTGATCCAGGCCCACGGGTAGGAAGGGTATGAGTAAAATTGGCCGAGGTGCCCAAAATACAGTCATTTCTGCCCGCATCGAATATTCTCCTGACGGTATGGGGGCCCAATGAGGACTGCTACGCGGGGGTGGGCTTATCTCTTCCTCCCTCATTCCCTTTTCTTCTGGCCAAAAAAAAAATAAAAAAAATAGCTTCATCGATTGTGCCATACCTTAGATTCATTATCAAAAGATACAGTTAGGATCATAAAATATTTATACTTCACTTTAAAAAAAAAAAAAGAAATCCCTAAACTTTGATCTGAATCAACTTCATTATTGACCATTTTCTTTTATTCCGCGGGACCCATACGGCTGAGGGTCAAGGGAAATGGCCCACATGATTCCGAACCCCTGAAGCCCTTCCAAGTTCCAAAATTATATGTGGGACACCAACGTTCCCCAATCCGACCTCTTCGTCGAGGTTGTCTCTCCGAGCCAAAATCCACAGTACGACCCCCTTCTTTATACAATTATACGTATCTACGAGGATGTGCCCCGTGCCTTTCCACGTGTGATTTTACTATGGAGGAAATTAATTGTAGAAGTATCCTGATGTTCTTTTATTGTCCATTATTCTTGTAAGCATGCAATTCGGACACGTGAGTTTCCGATATTTTTAAAATTATCTGATGGAAGTGGATCACGGTAACATTGTAGTTAGAAATTCTCTAGAATTTTTCTTGGTTACAAATAGGTATAGCTCGGTCGTTTTATTGTCGAGACAACATTTTACATTTAAATCTCGAGAGAATTTATTTAAGAATTTAATATTTTGATAATTCTTGTGTTGTTTTCATAGGAATGGTTGGCCACCCTATCATCGTGTTATAATAATATATCTCCTTTGTACTCATCTATTTGATCTGTATTTTGAGTTTTTTTTTTTGGAATAGGTAATTTATACAATTCTAGTACAGACACATTCAAAAAAATTAAAAGATAACAAATTTTGGAGCACTCTAGGTAGCTTCCTCTCTCCGACCGCAAGGATATCTCCCAAGTAGTTGGCCACATACGAGGCCACCCAATCCGCATCCTCATTGGCCTCTCTGTACACATACCTAGCCTAGAATGTTACATCATCGATATCTCGAAACAAAGAATGGCACCCACTCATACCGCTAACGTCATCCTGAATCCAGCCAATAACTATAATCGAATCACCCTCAAGTAGTACTACTCTGGTCCGCAATATCCGGCGAGCATGGCCTAATCCAGCCTACGCTGCCCTCAGCTTGAAAGGTGGTAATTCGCATGGAGCTCAAGATGACATATATCTGCATTGCATTGAGTGAGAGCAACAACAAGACATCGTAAGTCTGGTCCGCAATATCCGGCGAGCATGGCCTAATCCAGCCTACGCTGCCCTCAGCTTGAAAGGTGGTAATTCGCATGGAGCTCAAGATGACATATATCTGCATTGCATTGAGTGAGAGCAACAACAAGACATCGTAAGCAAATGGATTAAATTTTTACGCATGAATGTTTTGACAGGTGGTTAGTTGTTCGAATCTATTTTACATTTGCTATGAAGGGGGACGATAATTATTTTCATTTCTCCACAATTAATGATGAAAAATACGGTCTATTAAATCGCAAAGAAGGATATGCTAAGGCTAACCATCATAAACAGTTTAGTTTCCATCTCTTTCCAACTCAACCAACTCCATATTCTAAACAAACCTCTTTAAACAATAAGCAATTTTAAATGTATGTGACCACCATTTCTCCATAAGCAGTTATTATATCAAATAAGTGAGTGGTTATCAATAATCACCATATTTTAAACAAGATATATATCTTTTTTAACTATAAGGCTTGTAAAAATATAATAGAAAAGGTTGCAAGTAGACCTCCAAATCAAAGTTGATTACTTTGTTAAACAATATATTTTTCAAAAAATGTTTGTGCCACGTGAAGCATGTTGGCAGAACTAGAGATTTAGTATTATCCCCTCTTTATCTCCTGGATACCTTGGAAGAAATTTGATCATCATTTACTATATATAATTTTTCATCATTTTGGGCTCCATTCCCCTACCACTGCCATGCTAAAATCTTTTAGATTCCTTGATGGGCATCTGCTTCCTAAATTTGCAAGACAATCAGGGAGACTGGCCTAGAACCTGGTCTGTTTTTCAATTTGGTTTCTATTCATATGATAAGCCAATTCTAGATGGATAGGCCTTCTCAAATCAAGATTTGGGTTCCAAATAGGTGAGATATGGATTTTCAAGAAATCTTAATTGAAAAAATGGATTAGATTATCATCCAGAAACACAAAATGAATGCGTTCGAAATCAAGAAGAACGAATATTAAGCATGGGTTTGGCTAAAATATTTTAGTTGCTGTTTGCTTTTAGATGATTTGGAAGGAAAGAATTCTCAGATTCTCTTGATATGATGAAGGAGAAATAGTTGATACCATCTGAGAATGCTTAATCCATGTTCCCTACTCTCTTTTTTTAATAAAAACATGAAATCTAATGCCAAAAGTATGTTTGGTTATTTTATTTTTATTTTTTCTAAACAACTTATATTATTTCTGAAAAAAAGGAAGTAAAAAAATTTATTTCTCCTTTTATTAAAAGTGGGTTTTCAATCTTCTCCTCCCAATACTTCTTCTTTCGCCTGACCTTGCCCTCACTCCATCGTTTCTACCTGACTATATCAACTCTTTGGGTCTTCACCGACGGCCTCTCTGCCCAATGCCGAGCTATTTCTTGACCCCGACTGCATCACCAGCCCACCCCCCTCTCTTTGTCGCTTCCTCTATCACCTCTCCCTTCAAGGTTGAGCTATCTCTTATACCCGACCGTGAATTGCCAGCCTCATCCCTCCTCCCTTTAACTCTGCCGCTACATCAATCGCCTCTTCTCCTGATACTGAGCTATCATTCGTGGCTGCCTCGTTGGCCTCATCCTCCCTCTCCCTCGGTTGCTTGTTTGTTCGATGTCGATCTCTCTTTCATCTCCAACCATACCATCGGTCCTCATTATTTATAAAAAATAACCTAAACATATTTTATATTATCAGAAATCTAAAAATAAAAATAAATTTTTTGTTTTAAATTTTTTTTAAAAGCAAAGTGGCAACTAACCCAAGCGTGACTTCATTCTCCGGTTTCTGTTTCTCTTATATAACATTTTAAAGTCTTTTTGTCTCTTGAATGTAAGGTAGGGTTAGCCACCTAGCATCTCGTCGTCTTACTCATGAGATGTTTGCTCGGCATCGCCCATCTTTCTTCACCCAGAAAATAAATAAATAAATAAACGGAAGGTACAAAACAAAGAAGAGAGAAAGAGAGAGAGAGGAGCTGATTCGAATCAGACAATGGACAAGCTCGACGAGGGCCCAACTCTGACCGCATTCAACTGCACTTATACTTACGACAACCATAGACGCCATTGACGGTTGTGCCAAAGCGTCAAGAAACTGCCATCATCTTAGGCATTGCATGGGTCCGGTTTAGATTTTCAGTTGACACTGACAAAATCTGTGACAATTCAATAATTTTGATGTGACCAATCTCACATCGTATTCCATTGGCAAGTTGCCTTCATCTTCCGCCTCCGATCCCAGAAACGGCGCTATCGTTCTTTATTTTACTTCTTTTTCTTTGTTTGAATAGAGCCTGTATGAAGGATATGCTTCAGATGCTCTCTCTCTCTCTCTCTCTCTCTCCCACACAAAATTAAAGTTCTACGAAGATTGAAGAGAAAGGAAGTGAGTAGATCAGCATGATCTAAGAGGATTCTCTAACAATGTGACAAACGTGGTAAAAAATCCACCATAATTTAAAACAGCTTTTCCCTTCTGCGCCTCCCTTTCAATCAGAAAGAAAAATTTAAATCAGCTTTTCTTGGCTCCCAGGAGGGCTTTAAAAAATGTGACTGCGGGCGAGCTCCGGCTGCTCGTGAACCTGTGGTTAAGACTAAAGTATCTTAAGCAGACGTTTCCAAGTTGGCGATCAAAGGCAGAATTGATGTTGTATATGATTGGTTAAAAAAAAAAGTTGTATATAACGTCCCTATTGAAGTAATTAAAAGAATCTGATCCAAATATAAAAATCAAGTATCATTCATCTACCAAGGACCGTGCTAGGAATTCCATGGATTGCTTATTCAGATCTTAATTAATGTTGGACTTAGACTCAACCTAATCGAAAATCAAGTTAGATCAAGTCCACGGCTAAAATTTTTGACCAAACGGCTTTTTCGGATTGGATTAAATTCATATATAATGGGGTCCCAACTCGAAAGATTCCAATTTGGATTGAGCCCGAGTTAGATTTCGGTCGGATCCGGATCATGCATAGCATCAAAAGACTAACAAAACATGACAACTAACACTAATAAGTCTTTATCTAGAGAAATAGATATGTTCCTTCTCCTTGTCACTTACTTTAACAAATGTAAGCCACACATTTTGATGAAAGCCCAAAACTTATTCTAATGTTTCTCGCATATGTGTGTACAACTTGGGCAGTTTCTCCAAAGATTCGATTGATACAATTCCAAATTTTCTTCTTTCCTAATCATTCAGAACTATGACCTTTGCAGTTTTATCCAATATTTACTTCGACACAATATTCTCTTTTAAGGCCAATGTTCTAATCCAGGTGACACTGCATTCCTTAGTATGATCCTGATTTTAAGATAGAGGAAATACTAAGAATAAAGTATACATGAAAAGTTAGATGATACAAGTGTCAGGCAGAACTATTAAAAAATACTAATCTACAAATTACATGTCCATAATAAAAAGAGTCCAAAATCATATTTTTTAATGGATATATGGTTGTCGTAGGGATAGCAAAGTTGCATTTCATATTCCACAACTATCTAGCCATAGAAAAAGAGAACATAACAAGATACACATAAAGAAATTTAGAAAAACCTAAATACATAACATTTCACATACATATATCTCATGCTTTATAAGTTATAGTGGAAGGATCTAAAAATATCTCTTCTGCACTGAGGGCGAGAACAATATCTAATAATCTAGTTATCTATGCATGGTAAATGAAATATGCGTTGGCACTCAAGTTAATGGGTAATACCAAATTCTAATCGGGTTGGATCATGTCATAGGTTGGAAGATCCGAAACAGGCCCACATAACAATTAGGTCAAGTCGGGTCATAAGTCAAAAGACCCAAATCAAACCTAAATAATAATCGGGTCGGGTCAAGTCAGATCGCATCAAAATTCAATAAATCTAGACCCAACCCAGAATGTGGAATGAGTCCAAATTTAGAACCCAACCGAGCCCCACAAATTCTTAAATCAGATTCTAATCAGGTCTAAGCGGGTTGAGTCGGGTCGAATCACAGATCATGGGTCAACCCGACCCATTTGTAGCCTCAGTGGTTGCTAAAGCAAGAGGAGAGGGAAGAGAAGAGGATGGCGAGGGCGGGAGATGGCGAGGGTGGTGGATTGCGAACTTCATCTCCAAAGATGGGAGGGAGTCGAGTTGAGGGCGACAGCACATGGATGCCATAGCTAATGAGGGTTAGGTAGAGAGGGTCGAGCAAAGGGTGACAAAGAGAGCCTCGACTCGAGCCACCTCCTCCACCCTATTGTAGTGAAACAAGGCCTCGACAATGGCAACTAATGCAATGATTGTGATAAGGGCAACTAGGTTCCTTGGGATGACACCCCGTTACCTTGACGGTGTATAAGGACCACCATGAACAACTGTAACAGCACCAACAATTAATGGAGGCCAAGGGTGGAGCAAGGTCAGGCATGAGTTGCGCCGCCTTGGCAAGTAGGCAACAATGGAAGGGGGGTTGCAAGGTGCTCCATCTCCTCCTCGTGCTGGCAATGGCAAAGAGCGGTGGGGTAGAACACTAGAAAGTTAATTTGGTCAACAAGGAGTACCAAAGGGTGTCGAGTAGAGGGCAATAGGGCTTTTCGGCATGGATAGGTGACAAGGGAGGTCGGGTTTGGGAGGAGGGTGAGATAGGGGAAAGGGCGTCGAAGGAGATGTTGAGGGTGTAGAATAGTTGGAGATGCGTGAAAGAGGTTCAAGAATTAGTTTTTCTTTTATAAATGCTAAAAATAAACTACTAATTTTGGCTTTTTTTACCCCATATTGTAGGGTGGATCTCGAAAGATATGAAAGATCTCCCTCCAAGCTGTCTATACGGTTGTCATTGAATACGACTTTTCACAGAATTTTATATATATCCATGAGATCGAGTATGGAATTTTATTTGCTCACTTTAAATTGAGTATTCATCTCCCTTCTTTTGCTGCTAGGATTGAAAATCTTGTATTTTACATATCCATACGATGAAGTCTTTAGGTTTTGAAAATATTATAATGTAAAAAGAAGTGCGTTGAATCATTGCCATTTGACTCGGACCCGTTCTGACCTATTGACCCTTTGGCTTTTCCAACAATATGTACATATCTAACTAATTGTCGCTCTGTCAAACCATAATGAAACACAATTTCTGTTTTTTTTCTAGATGAATACGATATTGCGAATCTTTTTCTGGAACGTAATTGTGTTTTAATATCACTTCTGGATTTAAGTTTTTTACTAGTTAGTCCTAGTAAAGTTTCTGGATGGCGTATTTTTTTGAAACGAGATCCTTGACGACGAGACATAATTAAAGACTTCCTTTTTTGTTTTATTGAAATTTTATTTTATAAAATAAATCTTAAATTACGACTGAACTAAAGGATAAACAAAGTAAAGATAAAATTACTGAAGTATTAAATGTAGAATGAAATGAATTCTATTAATATCTAAATTTTTTTCTTGATTAAATCATCATGGTTTTAGTATGAATCTGCAGTTTCAATTGATTCATAAGGTCTCAACAAGAGAATTTCTATCAATAGCAAAACTATTGTTGATCTGTATTATGCACAAAAAAACAACAAATCAAATAACAAATAAAAAAAGTAAGGAAGAGAAGATTCAAAAGGCCTATATTGATCAACATAAAGAAAGATAGATTAGCCAACTTGATATTTTTGGAATTATCATCACAAAGAAAAGATTTCGAATTTTTGTTACTCTGTTTCTTTGGGACAAATAGAATCAAATGGCTAAGAAGTTTTGAACTTTGTATTACATATCTGTTGAAATCGGTTGAAATTTTATATGATTCAGTAAACTGAATATATATTCCATCATTGCTAGATCAATCTGTATGGTTCGATGAATAGTGAGTAAATAATGAGATTTTTTCAATAAATAGGAACCTTAAGATTAAGATGCTTCGGAATGAAAATTAGAAAATATTCACAATACCTAGATTTAGTCAGATTCAATTAATTATGTTTTGATGGAAGAATTTCATAAATTTTTAAAAATTAAAGATCAAGAAATTGAATTCAGTAGCACTCTTGATAAAAGGAAGAGACATTGTTTATGAGTCACTTATATATTCTTTTGAATTATTTTGAAGGGCTTCGGGAGCACTCGAGCTTACAAATAGCCCTGCACCCAATTTGGCTCTCACACAATCTGCAGCAAAAAAGGCCCAAGCTACGAGGAGCTACAACTCAATTTGCAACGTGTGGTCTAGTTGCAGGCTGCAAACATGGTAAGGCTGGCAAATAATGACCCAACTCATCAATCTGATCCATATCTGATCTATGACAAACTGGTTCAGATTTGGGCTAAGCAGGTTCAAATGATAAATAAGTCGACCAATCTTGATCTATTTATTAAACCCATCGAATTTGGGTTTTAGAGTCATAACCCAATTAACTTGTTTAATAATTAAATCGGGCCAGGTTAAGCTGTTTATCCCAACCCGTTTACCCATTTTATCCCTTAGTGGTTTATCCAAACTTGATTATCTTGGTCCCTCAGTTCATGATTATTCTGGAGAGTTCTTGAATTTGAATCAAAATTTTAAGGTTTTGCCAATTTGGCAAGAGGGGAAGAAAAAGAGTATCATCACCGACCTCAATCGCCCTGACTCCAATGAATTTATTCTCGTCAATCTCAAATATCCTCCCCTCAATCCGAAGGTAGCGGCCAAGTCCCTCACTGGCGGTGGCCGCAGAAGATTGGGCCGACTTCAAGTTTATCTTCCCTTTTTCCTTCTTTTGGATGATCCGACTTCAAGTATTTGTATTGTAATAATAATGTACTAAAGATTCAGATTATTCCATCATTAAGCTTTAGATAAAAGTCTCTTCCATAACCTTATTGCAAGAAACATTTCAAAAAATCTTGACTGTGGAGAAGAAAAATGATAGGGCAAAGGGATAATAAGGACGATGGCTATATGACTTGTTCCTTTTGTTGAGACGGCACGTTCCATGCACATGCAATTAAAAAAGGGCAAGGGAGAGTAGGGGGCAAAGAATATTAGTATGAAAGAGAAGGGTTCAGTGGGAGCTTTTGGGAGGAGGAAAGGTGTTGCATGTAACTTGTAAGGGAGCAAGGGAGATGTTCAGTGGATTTTCCAAGAGAAAAATTTGTATTTATGGGACCATGCATGCATAATATGTGGATCTCATGGCTAACTTTCGAAAATTTTATTATATAACAAATAGAAACCAATAGATAAAAAGATTTGTTGGAATAGTATTAAGAAGCAAATAGGAGTTGGACAACATATTACTAGCTTTATAGAGCAAGGGAAAAGGCGTATGGACTTTTAGCCACCCTGAGAGCCTTCTAATTCTACTCTTCTCTCTACCGTAGCTACGATCATTCTACTAACCTATTCCAAGTATTGAGAGTAAATTGAGAAAAAAAATGATCTTGCCTTTCCCATTGATTTTGCTGATACTACATAATTATAATTTTTCTTACATAAAATTAGTTTTGCACCAACCAAAGGATATTGAAGGGAAGGAGATAGGAACAAAATTATTAGTAGGCCATCCCAAAGATCCAGAACAAACAATCCAAAAAATCAAGTCTGCTGGCCAGTCTATTTCATCTCCGACAAGGAAAGCCCCATTAGATTGTAAAATCTTCGGAAGCTTAGTATTGCTTGCCTTTTTTGTTATTAAGCTTATGTGCTAGGGGAAAACACCAAGTTTGCTGCATCACATATCTAATCCATGTATCATGGCTACAATCTGTACGTAGGAACACCAAATAATTTGATTCCTGTTACTCGTTGTATTGAAACACAAAAGGTTGTACCTACAATCATTACTACATTGGCCGGCCGCACAATAAGGGCATTTCCATTGCGAAAGTGGAGCGTCATGTCCGGTTGTCTTGTAAAACCTTGTGCTGTGATGTGAAAGCACACGTCAAAGCTTGCTTTGTTGGTCATATTAGATAATAAATTTTTTTCGATAAAAAATACATTCCAACATAAATATATTTGAAAACTTCAATGCATTTATAGCTATAAAATTATCTAATATTTGAGGCCTTCAAACCTGTTGGGGGCCTCAATTTATTGGGATGCTCACCTTAAAACTCACTATAATAAATGTATTTGGGGGTCGAGGCTTTAGGTGACCGTCTTAGTTGCCTAAGAGTTGAGCCGGCTCTGTTAATGATCTGCAAATATGACTGGTTGCTCATAAAAATAGTGCATGGTGCCTCTAAGTCGACGATGAAACCTCCATGATAGCTCGTTCCCTTGATTCATGGCTCAAACGTGCCCTGTGCAAAATTGATGCGGCGATTGCCAATGCTCGCATCCACGAGAGGGAGGCAGTAGTGAATGGAGTTGGGAACTAAGATGAAGGGGATGGTCTTCATGCCAAGCCCTCGTAGGATTGCATCTCGACCAAATCTTAGATGACTTGGGGGCACCATAGGGCTGGTAGACTATGAGAGGCAGTACGCAAATTGGTGACCTCCAACTTGCTGATGAATTTGGCTTGTCAGAGATAAATGAGTTTTCATCGAGGCCAGGAATTCCAACAATGGTTGGCAGCAGGTCATAAAAACCTTGGATATCATGGCCACAGTCAAAAACCAAGTTGCTGACAAACTCCAACCCAAGTCCATCAGATGCAAAACCAAAGGTCTCAAAGAAGAGGATACTCTTTGTCACTTGCGACTTGACGTATTCATTAGTATTGTGGCACTAGTTCTGGATGCATGCCCGCCAGGTTTATGTAGGTCACGTAGGGGGTGGTTGCATGGTTCCTCGAGCTCCAAAAGTTGATGCATGGTTCGCATTAGAGCCACACCAAGCTGCTACCTGAGTCCATCATGAAGAAGTACCTCTTTCAGACTCGAGCTAGAGCATGGTCTCGTAAAATTGGGCACTAGGTGTTGAGTAGTTGTACAAGCGTTGCAGCTTCTCTTTGTCGATGAGGTTTCCGAGATAAAGGAGAGAGTGGATGGAGTCCCTATGTATCAGCTTGAGATGCAGAGACTTCTTGATTGATAGAGTTAATGGGAGTGTAAGACATAGGAGCAAAAGTTGATGTAAGACCTTGACCATTTTGGCTTTTCTCTTTTGTTCTTTCAAAATTGTAAGCACCTTCGGTTAGTGAAATAGTATTGATGAAAAGAATGTTGCATGATCTTACAAATATAAACTAATAATATTACCATAAAGGATAAAAAAGGTAATAGAATCCAGATAGTGGATTGCTTTTTCCTTCGGTCAAAGATACCAAAAATCTTGGTAGGAATCTTACAGATATGCCATGCTTATAGTCATTATATTATTTTTAGTTGGGATTCTCTCTTGGTCATTAAATTGGTTATTAAACACGCATTCCAAATTTTCTATGAAAGCCGATGCTTGTGTGTGATCCGCTAGGGGGAGCAGATTATGTGCGTGAATCAAACACATGTGCAATAAAAGAATGAATAATATACCTCTACTCACGCTACTTACTCCTTTGAACCACTAGCCAATTTGAAAGGAAGTAAAGAGAGAGAAAAATGGTTTGCACCTTCTCTCCCTCTCCACTTGAAGCAAGCAATAGAGGTTCAATTTTGAGTATATATCGGCATCTCACACACCACGAGTATGAGTACAGTCCAAAGAGTTAGATACTTAACAAGAGAAGAATATCAAGATAGAATACAAGGCGGGTGTGTCATGCCCCGCTCCAAGAGCATGAGCTAGATACTTAACAAGTAGCTACAAATCTCATTGAAGTTAGCCCCTTAACACATGGAAGGCTTTGTCTGCAATTTCTAAGTCTAAGCAGATCCCTAAGAAAAGTTGCTATGAGCATACGGCAATAAAATTTTTGAGCATCTGTAAACCTTAACATAATAACTTTAACAACATATTCAATCATTTCAAAAAGAAAATCTAGGTTTAGATCAATCATCAACATTGTCTCAAGACTATCATTAGACTGTGCACAATTTTTTCCAATGCTTAGTTAAGTCGAAATAAGGAGAACAAAACTAATTCCTAAGCTCTCTGGTACATAACCTATAACCCGGTCCACGCTACCCCTCCATATTTTAAAAATGAAAATAAAATAAGCTAATGGGATAATAGCCCAGAAGTATGGCTCTAATACTTAGATGTATGCTGACATCACTACGGATTCAAAAAGGAAGTTATTTATAACTCAATATAAGTGTTCCATGTTTGGCTTAAATAATCAAACAACTAAAACAGTTAACTTTTCAAAATAAGATTGAAATAGCTAGATTTAATATCATGGTAGAGAAACGATAATTTTATAACTCATCAAAAATGCATTTATGGACACACCTCTCTCATAGTCTTTATGACTACAACCACAATATGTCCTATGAAAAGTCTTGAAACTAAATTTTGCCCTGTGTTGTAGATTAGAAATTAATCATATTTAACCTTGTGATGGAAGTCTAAAAGAAAATAGTTTCTGAGCATATGTATTGCCAGCAATCGGCCTCACTAGCTAGGCTATAATTGCAGTTAGACTAGAGAGTAACCAATAGTTTTTCACATAAATTCCAAACAAAATTTCAACCACCATTATGAGGTTATCAAATACTTAGATATTTTTCAGATGTTTTAAAATAATATACTATTATATAGTTTATTCACATTTTAACATGGTAAACTAATCTAGCATATTTCTTTTGAACATATTTACATCATGAAAAATTCAACTAGTACACCCGATAGAATAGTCCGTGCTTGATCAGTATTTTAAAACTATTTCTTATGCAGCGTAAATTGAGGTATAATTTTTATTTTCAATCTTAGAATAGTCCGTGCTTGATCAGTATTTTAAAACTATTTCTTATGCAGCGTAAATTGAGGTATAATTTTTATTTTCAATCTTAGAATTTTCGCTTAAAGAAATTTTATCTTTGAAATTTGACATACCTAAGTTCTTGAGAAGGCTAGGGTATTTCTTCATGATCTCTTCCTCAAATTCCCAAGTTGCCCCTTGCTTTGACTGGTTACTCCGCTGAACCTTAATATATGGAATGGTATGTCATCTCAAACCTTCTCCAATTCTTATCTGCAATTCTCACACAATTGTTCTATATAAGAGAGATCATATCTGAGCCTATAGAGGCTCGAACTCCACCATGTAACTATAGTCTGACGCATACTTTTGAGCACAGAAATATGGAATACATTATAAACTCCAGCAATATAACACATGATAAAGCTAGGTAGTAAGCTACTTCTTCGATCCCATGCTAGATCTCAAGAGGACCCATATATCTAGGATTATATATGTATGTTCTGGACTCTAAATCTCATCACACCCTTGGTAGGTAGGTGATACCTTAAGAAATATATGGTCTCCCATTTGAAATTTGAGATTTCTCCTTCTTTTGTCAATATAGCTTTTCTATCTGCTTTGAGATGCGATGAATTATTCTCTCTTAAGCTGTATATTCTCCACTTCTGTTACACAATATCGGGCTGCAATATTTTTGTTTCTTCCCATAGAGAGCTTCAAAGGAGGATATTTGGATATTAGTAAGATAGCTATTGTTCTAAGAAAAGTCTGCTTCCATTTGGATGCTAGCCTGAAAGCTGTTACTATAAGTAAACACCATTAAAGGTAACTGCAGCTTATGCAGGATGTCCCTTCTGAAGGTCCATTACTACTTTGGCTATATTGGGTGACCTCCTGACACCTCCTTTTTTCGGTCTACAGATTACAATCCTCGATCAGGATATGGTGTAAATAAATACTAAGATTATTGTTAAATTATGACCTCATATTTTACTAGATCGGCAGCTATTTTGGCATCACTGTTGTTATATTTTGGTTGGGACATCTGGCTATCTTAATTATTCAAAAATTCTCTAGCCTCTTGGTTAGAAGCATTGGCATACTATGACCCAGGTTTACTGCAACTTCTATCTACAGTGGCTACGTAAAGATTGAGAATAGTTTATTATCAGAATTCAACTACTTCAATGCATTCGTGTAGGAATTAAGCTGAAGCGAGACTTCAAGCTATCTTAGAGTGCACCATAGTGGAGCCATTTGAAGCATTTAAATATACAATTATGCACCTCGCATGTCAGGTGAAGAGCCTTGTTTTTTAAGGTGATTTTTATGGCGGATGCAGCCCTTCCAAGCACTTAAATATCAAGCTATGTCAGAAAGCATCTCTTGAGTTCATTTGGCTTTATTTTAGTTTTACGAGAAAAGGGTGGGGGTTTTCCACAGAGCAAGTATTTTCACACTTAATATACTATGTAATCTTGGGATAGGAGGAACTCGACTGGTTCACATGATATAACGTAATATTATATTATATTTATAGTATAATATAATAATGAAGATATAAAATATTATAATTATTAGTGTTAATTAATTTTTCATAATATGACAAATTTTCTAGCTAGGTGATAAAATTGGTTAAATAGTTATTAAAAAGACATTTTTTGTAATTGTTATATTTTATCATGGGTATTTTAGTCAAAAAAATAGCTTTCCAACCGAGCTTAAAAGTGCTTCTCCGAAAAGCTCCAAAATGTAGCTTCTTCCGAAAAGTTGCTTTTAACTTTCTAAAAAAGCTAAAACAGCTTTCCAAAATTTTTACGAAACACCCCTATTTCATTTAAAAGTGCTTTTGAAGGGCTAAAAAGTACTTTTTGGCCCTTCAAGAGCTCCCCCAAATAGGGCTAAAGTAGTTGATCAATGATATAATATTTTGCAATAAAATATAATTTATTATTAAGAAATACCATATGATAATGAAGTTTGTGCCACAAGGGCCACCATTATCATGTATAGTAGTTATCTTTCGTCTGCTACTCCTATATTATGCATTGTTGTACTACTCCTTCCATGTTCTAGATAATGATAAGATAAGTGCTACAACCACGCTCCTCTCATATTCTGGATAGTGATAATAAGGGTGTAACTATCATGCTTGAACTCTGCTACACTAAGCCCTCATCATAAGTTGATAATTCTCACTCCTTTACGTCTACACCACAATATTCATTCGGTCAGGACCCTTAGTATTTCGGTCTATTCCTCTCTTCTCAATTTGCTAATTAAAAACGAGCTTTAAGATAGGTTAAAGCTCGTTTGTGGGAGATTCTTTGTTGGAGTGATGAAATCGCGTTATAGCGCGATTTCGTGGTGTTTAGATCACAATTGGTCTAGATGTGGTGTATACAATTGAAACTTATTGGAAACTATAGCAACAACAATATTTCATCAATAAATATGTATTTGAATTATTTTAGAAATAAATATTATCTAAATCTAATAAATTTTAAAAGTAATGAGGTTTCAACTACATGTATTGACTATTAGATACATACATACATACATACATGTCCAAAGGCCAACGCCCAAAGGAGCCAAAGGCCAACCCCAAAGAAGGCCAAAGGCTAACGCCAAAAGAGCAAGGAGGAACACTTGGTGTGGTTGGCAAGTGACCGACGCTAGACCCCACCAAATTGGTAATGGTGAGGTTCCCTCAAATTCTCTCATACTTGGCGGCCAAACCATGGAGTGCACACAAGGACAAGAAGCCCAAATGGGAGACCAAGCCAAAGACAACCTCGCCAAGTGCCAACTTGATGACTATTGAGGTTAGCCATTTTTCTTTAAGTCCTTATCAAGCCAAACTTCATCCAAGGCTTTGGGGAAATCAATCGGATTGTATGGCATTGGGCTCAGCACGTGCCAGCCTTGCACGCTCGGCCAAAGGCCGCGCGCCAGCCTTGCACGCTCGGCCAAAGGCCGTGCACAAGGCATTGGCACGGCCATGCTTAATGCCTTGGACGCCCAAGCCATGGGAGCATCACAAGCCACCGCACAGCGCGCGCGGCCCTGCTTTTTAGGTCTTGGCCACCGCGCGTCCAAGCAAAAAGAAGGCACTCGACCTGGAGACCGAGCGTACCAACATGTAACCAGCGCACGGCCACCAGCCCGCGCGCCCATGCATGGAGCAGGCGCACGGTTGACAGACCGAGTGCGCGCACCAGATCCAGGCGCCCAGCCAGCAGGCCGCGTGCGCATACATGGAAGAGACGTGCAGGAAGAAGCCCGTGCGCGCGTGGCCAGAGCGCATCAGGTTCTGGCCAGCACGCGCGCGCACAAGGAAGGAAAGCGCGGCAAGCGGCATCCTGCGCATGCGGCCCAGGCACCATCAGGCCAGGCCAGCGCCCGTGCAGGCGCCAGGAAACGGGCGCGCGGCAAGCGAGCGCGTGCGAGGTTCGCGCAGCCCGCCCGACCAGGCGTGCCTAAGGCGGCGCGCATGTACGCGCCAAGGAACGGGGGCGCGCGGCAAGCGAGTGCGCACGAGGTTCGCGACCGTGCATGCGGCCCGCCCGACCAGGCGCGCCCAACTGCCCAGCGGCCAACCGTCCAGCGCCCAGGAACTCAGCGGCCAACCACCTAGCGGCCAACTACCAAGCGGCCAACCGTCCAGCGCCCAGCACCAGGAGTCCTGAGCCCAAGCGGCCAATGGCCAACTGCCCAAGCGCCCGAGTGCCAGCGCCCAAGCACCCGAGTGCCAACGCCAACCAACGGCCAGGAACTGTCAGCCACAGCAGACTGTAGCACTAGCCAACACCAAGGAACCAACGCCCAAGGGCTGCTGCAGTGCCACAGCCAGTCAACCGCCGGAAACCATCAAGAACCACCGGGCCAACCACTTGGCAACCGGAAAGCAACCAATGCATCATCACAGCCAACATAAGGACAAGTGAATAGCGGTTGATGGAGTTATCAAGCCAAGAAGGGGACAAAACTGCAGCAACACATGGCGCCTTCTTAGGCAATGTAAATGCCTATATAAAGGCCTAAGTTAGGAAGATTTGGGGGATCTTTTTCAGCATCATTGTAATAGCCACTTTGAAAATGAGTTCGGCCGAAAGGCTTGGGTAGGCAATAGTACCTAATCGGTCCTTAGGGACTTGGGCTAAGGGAGGTAATATCAACCCTCTTGGATTAGGCTAAGGTTGGGTCATCACGCCCTCCTTAGATTTATTGTATTTCCTATCTTCAAGTGGAATCAAAGCAGCCATTGTTGCCTCAATTACTTCCTTAAGTAGTCTACAATTGGCCTCATTTGCTTAAGGTTCCGAAGAGGAGATCATTCTCCATTCTTAGCCAAGTCAAGCTTGGAGTTAGAAGGAGTCACAAGTGCCAACATTCCAAATCAGTCGGCGTTACCTCAATTCGGTCAAGGCGCACATCATTGGCCATGCCTAAGGAGCCAAGGCCAACGCCCAAAGGAGCCAAAGGCCAACGCCAAAGAAGGCCAAAGGCTAACGTCAAAGGAACAAGGAGGAACACTTCGTGTGGTTGGCGAGTGACCGATGCTAGACCCCACCAAATTGGTGCTTTCGTTGAGAGTAATTCTCTCATTGGAGGTAACGTACTTATCTACAATTGAAGTAAGTAGTGTCCTTAAATTTCTGCATTCATCTTTCTTGCTTAAATTCATATCTTGAGTGGAAAAAGAGGGAAGGGACCCTTGTGAGAACCTTGTAAGGGTTGTGAGGACACCACTACTATCACCCCACGAGTGCCTTTGAAGAATTGTTCTGAAATCATAGAAAGATTTCATGGATTCCGAGAAAAATAACCAAAGGCTAGAAGCCTTAGAATCCCACTCTAACCAAGTAAGTAAGTTCCTAGAAGAACTCTCCAATTCTATGGCTGAAATGAGAAGAGAAACCAATAGGAGTTTGGAAAGGTTAGAGAGGCGAATTGCGAGTGAAGAGAAAGGAAAAAAAGTAAGAGAGGTGCCTTGGCCGAATGCATCTAGGCATGACCAAGGAGGAGAAGAAAGTGATGATGGGTCGGCCAACAATGAGAGGGAATTTCATGCTGAGGAAAGAGTGCATAAAAATACTAAAAGAGGGAGTAGAGTTGAAGGATATGAAGTATGTGTTGATAGATTTGGAAAAGGGGTTAAACATGAAGAGTATTATGGTGTTGTAAATGAGGAAGAAGGTCGAAGAATCCAAGAAAAAAGTGTAAGGAAGCCTATTTATAAGTCTATTTATAAGAATATTTCTCATAATTAAAATTGTAAGTATTTGCAATTAAAATATTTCATCTCCAATACCTAATTTTAAGCGATGAAATATTATTATTATCAATAGCCATTTTTATGTGATGAATAAAATTTCTTTTAGTCCTAATTTGCAATGAAAATATTTAGTAATCTTTCAAAATTTCTTTCAACCTATTTTGCAACAAAAATATTTTATCTCCAATACCTGATTTTTAGCGATGAAATAGTATCATCGCTTATAGCCATCTTTCTATGGTGAAGAAAACTTCTTTACCATGTAAAATATTTTATGGCGAAAGTGCTTTCATCATAGAAAAAAATATTTTCATAACAAAGAAACGGCGTATGTGACCCTTAAAGTAAACTTTTCATTAAATGGATATTTAGGTAGCATCATTTACTCACTTTTAGTGATAAATTATTTTATCATGAATTATATATATATATATATATATATATATATATATATATATATATATATATATATTAATGACAATATCTATTTCAGCACAAAATATTGAATATTTTATGACAAATTATAGTTTTGTCGTAAAAGACTTTCAATAATAAGACATTGGCTACGAATTTCGTCACCAAATACTTGAGGCGACAAAACTTACTTTAGCAATATAGGTTACTTTCCTTAAAATCGAAAGAAAAAAACAAGAAGAGTTGCATGTCGCTTATACTGAATCCAGGGCTATAATGACTACGCCAGCAGTAATTATAAAAATAGCATTTATGGAAGAATGGTTCAGTTTATTCTTCATCCAAACAAATTGGAAAATACAAGAGGAAATGATGCAAAGAGAGAAGCAGTTGATGCTCGAAGAAATGCCGGAGCCCATGCTTAAGGTTGCGGGCGGCACCGGGGAAGCCAAGCTGAATGTGTCAAAGAGAGAGAGTTTAAGGAAAAGAGGAGTTGGCAATTTTACACCACAGATATTAATTATAGTTTTTTAAATGGATATCCTTCTAAATATCAAATTTTGCATGAATACACTTATAAAATTGATATTTGCACGTATACTCTCATAAAACTCTATTATTGTACAGATACTCTTAATTTAAAACCGTTAATTTTTTAACGGCATTAGATGCCATGGGTATATATGCAAAAATAAGAATAAAAAAAGGATAAAATAGCAAGACAAGTATTTTAAAAAGGTATAATGCAAATATCAATTTTGGAAGGGTATTCATACAAAATTTGATATTTAGGAGGGTATTTATGTAAACAATTCTGTTACTTAAGAATAGGGGTGCAAATGGGTCGGGTCGGATCGGATCCTAGGTGACCCCGATCCGATCCGATTTTTTGTTCGGGTCCTAATTTTGGACCCAGACCCGACCCGGTTGAAAATCGGATCGGGTCGGGTCGGGTCCGAGTTGGATCCGGATCGGGTCCGGGTCCGAGTCGGGTCGGGTTCGGATCCAAATCGGGTCCAATTTTTTTATATTTTTGGGAAAAAATTTGGGTAAATCTAATTTGATCATATCATAATTATGAGGTGCTGGGTGACCCATGAATGACTTGCAATTGATCTCCAGTCAGAACAGATGGCCCCGACTTACTAACTAAGTCGGTCTACAAGCCAAATTTCATACCGCACTATTTTTTGTCCATATGACTGATTGGACGGAACTTGGCGTCTCCCAGCTCCCCTCTCACGAGGACAAAAAAAATCCCAGACCTTCTTCCAAAATCCAATTCCATTGCAGAAAACTGGCACATGACCCATATTCAGTTCGGTGTTCCCTCACTTCCTCCTTGTAAAAGTTAAAAAAAAACAGAAACCAAAAAATCGAAGGGAAAAAAAAAAAAGAAAAGCTAGCTACCGAGACACCAGAGGTATCAACAGTGTAATAGACCGAGAGAGGATCCTGACGGACCAATAGTGCCACGACCCACACAAAAAAAAAGAAAAGAAAAACTTTCTTTTGCTTTTTTCCCTCTCTCTGTTTCTCTCTTTGGGTCCATTCGGGTCGGATCGGGTCCATTCGGTAAACCCAGATCCGACCCAGAAAATGATTCGGATCCAATTTTAGGACCCGATCTGGATCCGCGGGTCCTAAAATTCGGGGTCGGGTCGGATCTACACGGGTCAGGCCGGGTCGGGTCTCGGGTCAACCCGACCCATTTGCAGCCTTACTTAAGAAGAGAGCAGGTGGGCCTTTAATTAACGATCCTTTTCTGGTTATTATTAACACTAGATCCCTCGTGAAGCGAAGAGATCGGCGGAAAGGAGGCAATTTTCCAACTACTCTCGGCAAATGGCACGCCGGGACTTGGTCAAAATCTAACTAAAAAGGATTAATACGAGTCCTTCCAACCAAATTTATTAACATCTCTCTGAAGTTTGTTTTAGCAAAGGTTTCACCAAACCTCGCCTTCCACCACACTCTCTACCGCTCCTACCGGATTACGGCACCATGGCTAATTTATTGGCTATGCGGTGCCAAAGTCTTTAGCCTGATGGTTTTGTTCAATAATAAAATATGTGCCAGAAATCAGTCCATTATTGTGCTCTCAGAAGTCAGACTTAGGGATGTAACTCAGTTGTTTGGGCTCAACCATCTCAAATAGATGATCAAGGGCATCATTTCGGTCAGTTACATTGTGCACTCTCGTCCATGTAAAATACTATTTTGATTATTGATGCTGAATGTCAAGAGACGATCAGGGGAAGCAATGGCACATAGCTGGAAACAAGATTTTATTGAACAAATACCGACAATCGAAATCTCAATGAAACTTGATACCCCCCCCCCCCCCCCCCAAAAAAAAAAAAAAAAAAAAAAAAAATTGATAATGTGGCGCAAATATTTCTGTGAAGCTATTTGCCTTTAACGATCGTGTACAAATCTGTAATCAACATGGAATTGATTTTGGTACTAGTATGGAACATTAACCTAGAAAGCTTCGAAAGGTGAATGTTTGGAACCCTACTGCTAGGGCAGCCAGTACTAAGTTTCCATCCAAGATTCATCAAACTAGACTAAGTCTGCTCAAGTTTGTCGGCTCGAGCTGGATTTGTTTGGATATGGTCCATTTTTGAGTCATATCCCATGTCCAGCCCAGTTAGGAGCATGGTCTAGCTTACGGAAGCAAACCCTAATCGAACCCGGCACATATTCAGAATAGGATTTCTCTAACCCAACCCAATCCAATTCCCTCTTAAAAAGCCCCTGTTTGTGTCTAGTTAGTCAGGTTGAGTTAGGTCGAGCATGTTAATTTGCTTGGTTGAATAAGAAATTTGAAATAAGGAAAAAGGCTTGGGATGCTTTATTTGGTTTGAGGTCCAGGCTGCTCAGGTTAGATCAAGTCAATTCAGGTGCAGGTTATGTTGGATGCCAACCCTAACCTCACTCATCTATAGGTCGGGTTGGAATTTTTGATCCCAAGACCACATGAAATTTGTAGAACCATAACCTAAGCTTATCCAATGAGCGGATTGTACAGGTAGATTCAAAGTTGAGCACAATCCAAGTTGCACCCTAGTTATTGTCCATTAGTCGCAGGTTCATCTTTCAGCAACTTCTCTAATTGGTCCGGTCAAAAATTGGCCAGGAATCAAGCTGACAGAACTTTGAGTCACAAGCTGGTTCGATTAAACTTGTTGAAGCCTGATACATGGCCCAGCTGAACTTGGTGATACTTGGTTCATGGCTGGCATTCTGCCCATTGTGCACTTAAATCCTTCACAATCCAGATGTTGTATTGATTTTGCTGTAGTTTTAAAAAATCATTTTAAGATTTTTTTTCTTTTAATATAACTGAGTAAGTGCATGTACCTATGGATATAAAATGCAAATTGGTTTTTTCTTTTTTAAATATAATCCCTGCCTCCTCAAAGTTGCCTTTATTCCTTCTTGTTATTTTCTTTTTTCTTTTGAAATATTAATCATCTTAACAACAAAGAGGAAGAAACTATAACCAATTCCTTCTTCCACCTAGATCTCAACAACATAGTATCATTCCCCATCTTCAGGGAAAAAAAAAAAAAAGCCTTCATAGCCAAACTTTAAATATTGAGCAAACTCAGCTCCTTTTTCCCCCGCGAGTTAGATCTGGCTTCTCAACTTCCTCTGCCTCTGTTGCTGGCCTCCGCATCTCCCTCCACGACCGAGGATCCTATCCATGGACACATCAGAAAACCTATGACGATTATTGCACTGACCCAAGAGACCAAGAGACTTATGTCCCTGCTTTAACATGCTCGTACCTCCCTATGCGTCATCCATTCAAAGCATGTGAGTAGGTGTGTGTTTAGTTCCATATCGATTATTTACTAGATAAATTTTGAGTATTTATACAAAATCAAAAAACACAAATAATATCCTTTGGCTGGCTATTTGAGTAAACTTCTGAATTATTACAAAATTATGTCAGAGCAGATCCGGCCCATAATCTATGTAGACTAGGAGACACTATAGCACAAATTTATTGGGGGAAGACATCAAGGTTTAATTGAAAAAAGTATGTGAGGACCTATATAGACGTACCAACTGCCAATAGCGGTTACATGCAGCTAAATCCAACTGCCAATAGCAATTACATGCAGCTAAATCCAACTGTAGCCGTATCTCCTTCAAGAGCCAAGGCGCATGTGTAGTTAAGTTAGACACTGCTATTTTAAGAAGATAGCTCCTATGGGACACTTGATCCTTTTATTCATGCCACCATTTGATTGTCTATTATCTAACCCATCCGTATAATACAACTATCTAATGACAACAAATTTGTGCAACCATCTATGCATAAAATTTAGGGCCGATCATAGGCTAGGCCTTGGGTCTAAACTCTATTCATTTCTAATCTTTTGAGCCGGGCTTATATAAATTTGATATTTTCTATGCCTAATTTTGGCCAACTTTAGCATAAATTCACGTGCCCAAACGCACCCTTAGTTTTGATATTGTAGGCTTTATGCCCAACGAATGGCCCATGAAACTTGGGCCTAATCAGCCTGAGCTCAACCTACAATGTTGCTCAGATTGGCCCTATCTATATTGCTCAAACAATCTGGGTTGTGTTGGCAAAAAAAATTCTGCAAATCAATTTTTGAGAACAATTAATAATTTCAAATTAAAGTTAATAAGTTCTGCCAAGGTTCGAACAACAGAATCTAGCATGAACCCACACAATTACGACCTGCTCTCCTTACAATCGATCCAAACCAACGATGGTCCCGATCTCTTCCAGTAGGACCAAACCCTGCAGCAACCTATGATATATCTCATATAAGTTATCCACCCTTCCTAAATTCTAAATCTAAATTAATGGAGATAGACAGCATTCAGATATTGTCTTGACAAGTTAAACTGCGAGAAAATCTTGTAAAACATCAATTAAAATTTACAATAATCCTAATTCTGTTTTTGGACAGAAATTGCGGAGTTGGGTGGAGTTTTGTTGGGTTAGTAGGTTTCATGTCCAGGTGCATCGAGTTAGGCAAGGTGATTTAGGACATGAATCCTTTGAATGAACCCTTAATTTTTAAGAGGAATAATAAAAGAAAGCTGGCACAGGAGTTAGCGTGCTAATCGTTTTCTTGTTCTTTTTGTTTTTTTAACACTGACGTGAGCAATTAGATCTTCCACTCACATGGCCTCAGCATGCACACGTCACTCCATGGACCGAATCGGACGGTAGATCCAAGAAAGGTGGGGGAGCAGCTAGCCTCCGACTTTGACCCACTCCACGACCGTCACCCCACCCTTGTCGTCTCCAGCACGCGAGATTGGAAGGTTCCATCCTCCTCATTTTTTAAGTTATCCGGTTTAATTTTGTTGCGCAACAAGACCCATTTTTGGGTCCTAAGTCCAAAATTCAAGCTTAGGTGAGGTTCTATTTGTTCATTCGTGATTTTGTAGATGATCATATTTCTATATCAACCTATATTATTTTTTTTATCAATATAATTTTGTTAGAATAATTTTAGAAATTATATAAAAACTTGTATCAGTTCGTTATATTTTTTATTATTCGTGTAATTCTATATCAGCTTATATTATTTTTCTTAAATTGAGACTATACACAAATATATATAATTTTTGAGATATACTAAATATGATAGAGCAGAAAAATAAAATCACTCTTCTTTCTGTCTTTTTTTTCTTCTTCTGTAACTATTTTAACATGATTTAATCTTTTTGGTGGTTACAATTTTGATCGGGTTCTATAGAAATCTTTTGAGAGGAATTGAATTCTACAACAGGTACAAGTCTTAGATGAAGAAAATTGACAGATCTTTTTAATTTAGTGTGCCTGGTATTTGAACTAGTAGCGGGATTCGGAATCCCTTGAATAACTCAAATCTTAGACGAAGAAAATTAGTGAGAAATTTTCCTTTGTTGGGTCGTAATAAAAAATAGGTTCCTCAGAAGGTGAGACAGGGTTCTGCATAAAGAGACGATATTTGAACTAGTCTCCAACCTTGACCCGCTCGACGACCGTCACTCGGCCTTATCTTCTCCACGTGAGATTGGAAGGCTACTTAAATCCTTTTCATTTTTTATAATTTTTGTGTAATTATTCTTTTTTTTGCTGTTGTCACGTTTCAATGATAGCACTAAGCTCCTTTAGGTGTTTCCTAGCAACATGTAAGGTATAAATTACTAGTACTTTATCTCTACAGCCTGCCACTCTCTGTAGTTGGATGTACATACTCTGGCCGATAGATTGTGTCTTTGGTGCGAAAGAAGAATGCACCTTTTCTTTTCTTTTTTTTTTTTTTTTTTGGTATGCTTTGAGATCTATATAGAATGTAATCCAATGAACAATATAAAGAAAAGATCAATCATTCTTTCGTGCGAAAGATACAACCGAACCGATCATCTTGGACTGTGCAATGGGACTAGCCATGCATACATGCAAGCCTGTTACAATAGTTTAGGCATGAGCAGCAGTTTGGATCTTCATTATTTTTCTTCTTTTTTTTTTGTTTTTTTTTTTTGTCGATTGGTTGCGGTCCTCGGTCAAGGATTTCTTATGCTGGAAGCCTAACTACGTACTCTGTCCATTGTATTCCAAAAGGCTACTTAGCTACCTGACCATATTCTAATCAGTGGGCTCTAGTCCCAACTAACGTTAAGCCTCACATGTCAAATATCAATTGTTGGCGATCCCTTGGTTCAATCCCCTACATTGACTTCTCCAACTAAAGTAGTTTGCTAGGTTTGCATATATCTTCAACCAATTACGTACTATGTTTTGTTTAATTAAAGGAACACAAGATGGTCACCACTATTTATGAAAAAGTGGTACAAAGAACCAACTAACACTTCATGCATATCCAATTGGATACGTAGGGCCCAGAGTCTTTTGCATGATGATAAAGAACCAGCATCAGAGCTAGATCACAAGCATCCTCCAATTCCTTTCTCAAGATGCTTGCAAATGGCACGTTTCTAATGCTGATACAATGAAACTTGGCGAACCCTTTTGATCTTTTTCATTCTTTTCCTCTTTCTCGTGGCTTTTGCGCATGATTTCTCCATGCAACTGATGCCGGGTTTATAATGTTCCTAAGCTTTTGAGCGTTACACGACAACCCAGCCGACATCATGCATGCACCCAATTTAGTATTTGACCGGCGCGGTTGCCCCATCTTCACGTTGTTTGACTTCAAGGAACATGGACACCAGTTCAAGCGCTGAGACCCCCCGAGATTAGGTTTATTTCCCGGCCGGCCGCCAAAGGAATTTTGAAGGCAGTGGAGACCACCCTCTCATCTTTTAGGTAGACAGGCATTGACAACCACCACCCGATTCCTTTGTTTCCTTGCGCTCTTTCTGTTTCGTCTTCGCTTGTAACTATCGTAAAACGTGTGGCGAGTGAGGGGGGAATCATCTCAACCTTTTTAGGTAGAAAGTTATTTTGACAAGCCACCAGACTTCCTTTTTACTAACCTTTATATAATTTAGAACAAGGTCCAATCTATGTGTGCATAATCTCCTAATCTACGAATGTATATCTGCTAACATATAATCCAAAGATGTGATCCCAGCTTGACGTGTTAAATACTCATGAGTTTATTTTATTTTCTGCGTGCAATCACCACGGCTGGTAGATTTCCATGCCTTCAAGTTTGGAATCCTACTATAAGTTTGCAATATTTTTTTATTTAATTAAAGTTTTATTGCCTAAAGTTTTTTTAAAAATAATACTCGCCTTGCATGGATTTTGGGATCACTTAACAACTTGCATCACTCATAATATTTAGGGATCATGTACATAATATTTTTCTTTATCAGCATGATTCTGTGTCAATCTATATTAGACTCTTTTGTTAACATAATCTTATTATAATGATTTTAGGGATCACATGAAAACCTGCATTACCTATAGTATTTTTCATTGTTAATGAGATCCTATATCAACTTATCTTACCTATAGTAGATATAACCTCTGAGATGCACCGAATATGCAGGAACAAATAACCTGCTGCCATCATGTCTTCCGCCTTTGTTGTGATTGTCGTATCGCTCGCAGATCCTCTATTTCTCCTGCCTCGTTTAGGAGGTAGCTGGGGCTCCGGACTCGGCGAATTTCAAAACCCTCTTCTTCAAATCTGAGAAAAATCTAGCATTTTCTTTTTCTTCATCTTTGTTGCGATAAGGGAGAGATGTTGGCCTTGGCCTGCGTAGGCGCTGCAGTCGCCCCTCTTGGCTATGCCCTCAGTTGGGATGGCTCTCTGCTCGCGCTGGGACCATTTCCTAGCGGTGCTGTGACGGCTGCAGCCCTCGAACACATCTCCCTTGCAGTCCACACACCTCACACACCAGCCAAGCCCACCTCTTCACCTCCAAGCACTAGAGAAATAAAGAGGGAAGATAGGGAATTCCTAAACTCCCCATCTTAGAGAGGGAAGATAGAGAATCCCTAACTCCCCATCCTCTCTTCAATCTGATTCCACCCCGCAAATCTGTCTGTCGCTTCGAGTTCTCTATGGATCCTTAGTAGCGTAGTCTACAATCACCGGTACCTCCTCCTTCTTCACCGAAAACCTCGGCAGCAACAGCAAGCTCGGTGACAGCGAGCCCGAGAAGGTTAACCTGGTGTACACCGTTGCGGCCACCACTATAGTCTTCAGACCCTCCATACAGATCTACTTCAGGACCATCTCCGGATCCGACCCCATCTTTCTCGTCCCGAACACCACCGCCACCGTCGTTGCCTCCAGCTTCCTGAACACGTCTGGCGGCTCTCCTCGCTTCACGATCGTCACTTGATCTGTTGCAGGGCGTCTTCCTTCGCCGATCTTAGCCGACTTCACGGAGCCCTCCCCCGGCTTCCCCGGTTGATCCATCCAAGTTCCTCTGCCATTCGATTTAAGCCCTCCTCCGTGTTAGGCAAATACACGCCTATGCCACCGGAGATGAGAGAGTTAAGCTCCCTGAGCACCTGCTTCTAGTGCTCCTGTTCCTCCGTCGAGGCGGCTAGTGGCGGTGCCCAAGGGAAGCCCTAGAGGTCGGTGGCGGTGGCCATGAAGACCTCCATCATAGAAGTGTTGTTGTCGGTCCATAGGTTCATCTAGGGTGTGACAATGCTTGGACTCCGTCACATCAATGAGATCCGGCCGGCGAGGTAACCGCGGTATCCTCAACTCCAGGAGGGGACTATAGCTGTCCCCAGCTCCTTCATCATCCAGTTCGAGATCTCTTATGGTGCTTTCGTCTATGAGCATCATCGAGCTACGGTTGCCTTCTCTTTGAGATCTGTCCTCGCTGCAACTGTCATCTTCTTTGTGTCTTCTCGCTGCCACATCATCACACAAGCCAATCGGCCAAATTGACAGACATGTCAGTCTGTTACGTAAGTCAAATAATTAGTCTGCCATATCGGTTTCTGAGTGGTTATGTCAACTCCTAATCTACTATATCAACTTTTAAGCTACTACTCCAGCTTTCATCTAGTATACGTCAATTTTTTAGTACATTCGTGATCTAGTTTTCAAACTCAAATTGGCATAGTACCATCTTGAGTTTTAGGGGGGTGTTAGAATAATTTTAGAGATCACGTAACAACCTGCATCACTCATAATATTTTTTTTATCAGCATTATTCTATTTCAACTTATATTAGTTTTCTTTGTTAGCATAATCTTGTTAGAGTAATTTTAAGGATCACATAACAATCTGTATCACGTAGAATATTTTCCATTGTTAGTGAAATCCTATATCAACCTAGATTATTTTTTGTGTATGAAGTCTGTATACGAGGATATATAACTCCTGAAATGAACCGAATATGAAGGAATAGAGAAATAAAATTATTTTTCTCTCTTTTTCTCTTCTTCTACAAATATTTCAACATATTCTATTGCATGATTGTTATTTTCTGAATAGAATCACAAAAGTGTATTCATTAATTTGAGCAAGAACATGCATAATACATTAATAGATAAGAAGGTCATATTCCTATGATCTACAATTTCGAAACTGAAAACTATATTGGTACATTATCTGTTCGATATAGACGGTACTAGTTGATATGGGATCTATAGCGATCCGGTCAATGGTTTGGTACCAGTGCTGACCTAATATGGTGATGTTTGGGATGGTATTATGAACATCAACACGTTGGCAAAACATTGTCGAACAACTTTATTTACCTTCTGGCTGAGCAATGGCATAAACAAAACTGAGTTTGAATTTCATGGATACGTCTATGTCCGTTACAGTAATGAGAGCCTAAATATTATAAATTCTGTTGACTTTCAAACAATATATGTTTGGACGCCCGAATTATCTTTCGGTTTGTCAATGCTAATTTTTATTTGCAAGTTGCCTTCTATTTCACTCCATCCATGCACCTTATACCATCTCTGCCAAATTAGTTGAAAACATGAACCATATGCTTATTTACACAAAACAGATACACTCAACCATTACTAAGAAAGACGGTTGACCTAACAACAATGTGCACTGGCTTGACTTTGATAAGGTGTGCGCCATATGAAACAGGGGGAAAGGGATCCCAGGGAAAATTTAAAGAAATCAAAGCCACGCGCAAGAAGGTTGACCGTCCAGCCATCGCGTCAATGAGGGTCCCTAGACTTAATGCACCAGTGGCCGTTGACCTTTCTAGAGCGGTCTCTTTAATCATCTCCTGGATATGGAGAGGATCTATTTGCTCCCGAAGGTCCTTATGATTGGTAATTAATTTTAATGGCTTTAAAATTTTATTTTTAATTTTATCCTACTTAATTATTTCTTCTATAATAATTATCTAGGTTTAGTAGGGGTTGTTTTTTGAATTTGAGTAGAAATCAAATATTTCACGCCCTATTTGAAAAAATTGTCGGACAACAAAAAAAATTTATAGATAAATGTTTAACTATTTTTTAATTTTTATTTAGTATTTATTTTTGAGCTGGTACGGTCAACCTATTTCGGATAACGTGCTCCTCCGGCCTGCCGACCAGTTTGCTAAAAGGGATCACGTGTAGATCGAGCGTGCAGCCAAGGAAAGGAGGACAAAGACCCATGAGGAAAAGACTCTGCGCTATTTATTTAAGATTCTCCTCCACGGTATGAGAAAAGTTGGTCCGCCATGGACGGACAATTATTGTTCCAACTACAGTTCATGTCCCAATCAAGGACTCTAGATTATGCCAAGTGTCGCTCACGCAAGATTGGAAGGTGCGATATTCCAACTCATTTTAGAACAAATACTAAACTAACACGACGCAGTTAAACAACACTTGACAAGTCAAGGTTGGTGTCCTCAAAACTATTGTCGATTGGCAGGAGGACATATCAGCAAGGCCTGCCTTATCAAGTATCAACCTCTTAACATGCATTTATCTTGTCTTTTCATAATAATTTGTGAGGGGTGGTTCAATTTTAGAAACGTAATTTTTTTCCAATTTCATCTGGAATGCTAGAATCCACTCTCATGTAGCAAATAAATGAAAGAAAGAAAATGTCCATGAGGGTCCAATAACAAGAAGAAAAAAATAAAAATAGTGTACATAACAGTCTACTTCTAAAGGTTTGAACAATGAAGGTGAGAAGTCATAATACCTGAAAACTTGATATACATACTAAAATTGTGAGAATCCACTAGAGCATATGATTAGTCACACATCAACTATGCACTAGGTTGACTTTAGGTATATTATAAATTATATCAAAGAGGATCCGGCCTATAGCCTATGTGAAATAGAGGACACTATAGCACGGGCCTATTTGGATTAACTACAGGCTGATTGTAGTTATTTTTATTGGATTTAATATTTAAATTGATTTGGATCTGTTAATCTGAAAAGGATGCTAGGGCTTAAATAAAAGGAGTATGTAAGGAACCATACGAATATGTATTTAGCCCTGCATTAGGTATTTATATAATTTTTTTGGATAAGTTCCTGAGTTATTATAAAAACCTAACTTGACTTACAAAGTTAAGTCATTCAATTCTAGGTTTAATTATGTGTATCAACCATTCTCGCTTATATTAATTATTTTATGTGGACACCTAGTCAAACGTGCCTCAAAGTTTATACGAGTTTCTTTCTCTTGCTTTTCTGCTAGTCTGGAGCCTAAGGGAATTCCTATTAAGCGAAGAGCACAATGTAATGATATACGAATTCCATGAAAAAGAAACCCAGAGAAGATGGAGATAAGGTGTAATTAAATACGTAGAAAACGTGACCCCCATGAAGCCAAGTCAAGAGCGTTCTTTTCTTGCCCCGCACTCCCGGTTTCTTGTCTGTTTCAGGAGGCTCGTGGCGGCTTGACTTCAACGCCCACATCAAATAAAGACCGTGTTATGGCCGACGTCCCCACCTTACTTTTCTAATTAATCTGATGGTCTCGTTGGTCCGCAGAACTCCATCTCTTACCCAACCTCCCCACTAATAAAGGATCCTCCCTCCGGGATCATAATCCAAAGAGTTCTTTATATATAGCTATAAACCCAAGCCCTCCATCTCTCGTTCTCATTTGCCCTCTAAAGCTTCAACCCACTTTGTGATCAGCATCCTTCGTTGATCATGGACTCGACATGGATCGATCGCACCTCGCTTAGCCTTGATCTCAATGTCGGCTCTCTCCAGTTTCCCGACGAAGTTCCGGTGAGTACCAAAGTCTCACATATGTTAATATTTAGACATCCAACGGGGTCATTTCATTATATTGATTAGTCTCTCTTGGTTGGATCGAGTAGAAAGAGTTGCCCAGAAGTCCCAGGCACGAGGAAGAGGGGTTTTTGATGAAAAGAGAGGTGAGTTTACTCATACTCTATATTGATATTGTTAATGATGCATATCATGATCACTGCTCTTGCCCAAGCACGCTTTGGAGTTCTGACGTGCATGCCTCTTGGGCCTCAGGCTGGGGTTCTCCAGGAGGAGATCAATCAGGTGTGCCAAGAGAATAAAAGATTGAAGGAGATGCTTGCCGTCATGTATGAAAATTATGCCAATCTAAGGAGCCGGCTAATGGATCTAATGACCACCACCGCATCCTCGGAGGGAGGGTCAGTCTCGCCCACAAGGAAGAGGAAGAGTGATAGCCTCGACATGAATGGCTGCAATGATGTGGCTAATGAAATGACCAACTGCAAGATTGAACGCAACTCGAGCGAAGATATCTGCAAGCGAGCGAGGGAAGATTGTAAGCCAAAGGTTTCAAAGCTCTATGTTCGAACCGATCCATCGGATTCGAGCCTTGTAAGTTCCCTAAACTTTTTAATGTTCTTAACAAAAAAAAAAAGATGTTCCCTTCCAACTTCACAAATCACTCAATTAGAATTCTATGCATTCGTGCTATTCTTAGGTTGTAAAAGATGGGTATCAATGGAGGAAATATGGTCAGAAGGTGACCAGAGATAACCCATGCCCAAGAGCCTACTTCAGATGCTCCTTCGCTCCTATTTGTCCTGTTAAGAAGAAGGTAACCAAAGATCAAATCTAACAATATGACGCCCTGAAATCTATCTTCATAGCCATGAAATCTTGAGGAGTGAATCGAACTTAATTATCTAATTCGATGATGGCTTCTTCCTACAGGTGCAAAGAAGTACGGAGGATAGATCAATTCTAGTGGCAACTTATGAAGGCGAGCACGAGCATGGCAATTCTTCCCGGCCTGCAGCACCCGATGGTTCTAGCAGCGGTGGCTCGGTCTCTCGCCATTCTTCGGGCCGGAACAGCATTACACTTGATCTCACACGACCGGGATCACGACAGGAGGTTGAGTCACCACAGCTTCCGCGGAGTTTGGTGGAGCAAATGGCTTTTTCATTGACGAAGGATCCAGGGTTCAAAGCAGCACTAGCTTCAGCCATTTCTGGGAAAGTTCTTCAGCTCTCTCCTCCTAGGAATAAGTGATCAGCAGAAATTGATCAAGCTTCTATTTTCTATTTCCTTAGATTTACTTTTGGGTTGCTCTAGCTCTTCAAGGTGATAAGGTGATGAAGAGATGGGTGACTCTTATGTAAATAGAATTTTGTTAGCAAGAGACATGGAAATTTTATTTAGATGGGAAAATGAACACCTGATCAGTTGCATGCTCGTGCCTTCCCTTTTAGCTAGCAAAATCCAAATGAATTAAGTTAAGGAATTATATGTACTTGCCAATTTCCAATGTGATACAGTTTGTTCCGCTGTATATTTAGTGTTGGACTTGTTCTACTATAAGAGACGAATTAGGTGTCGATGCAATGGAGGGGTTGATTTGCTTACATTGATGAAAATGTTGGAAAAGTTAGACATGATTAATGTGTTTAGCTGAATTTTAGTTGTTGGCCTCTTCTCTTTATCAACTTGAGTTTTTGAGGTCTGATGATTCGTCATGATGATATTATATCTCGGGATTTGTTGGAAGTCATGTTTGGATTACCTCATTGCAGCTATTCATTTAATTTTCTTGACTTTTATCTCATTTACGTTGCTTCTCATCAAGAATTGTTGGCTCGGTTGATTGGCACATCTCCCTTAAAGGCTTCTCCTTGGCATACACTCTTCAAATCCTGGGTATTGCTCAAGAAAAAGTCTAAGTTGGTTCTCTAGGAATTAATTTTTAGACCTTAGAGCATGCATCACCTATCAAAATTTATTAAAAAAATAAAACTTTAAAAAAAAAAATCACCAAAGCCCCTATCCCAATAAAATAAATGCACTTTGATAAAATGGAAAGGGAAAAAATATTTATATTGTTATTTATCTTCCATTTCCGTTGTAATCAAAGATACAATAGAGGCTCATATATTTGATCACATTTTGTGTCCGAGACATGCATCTCTCTCTCCCTAGCCTCTCTCCTAGTCATCTATTCCAACCTTGCTAATCTTCGGCTTAGAATTCAATAACCTCTCTCTCTCTCTCATACTGATGGAAATAACCTCTCTCTCTCTCTCTCTCATATCGATGGAAATAAGTATGCATATGTGTATGTATCCAATATGAATGGACTAGGCTACATTCAAAAGAGTGTAGCTAAGCTTAGTTGCACTCATGCTAGAGTTGTGTGAGTAGCCGTTATATCAAAAAAAAAAAAAAACGAAGAGTGTAGCTAGTCGCCTCTACTGTCATTCGATTGGCGTGCATTTTGAGACATTCCAAACAACCATGTATAGCTAAGTTTTGTCTATCATAAAAAGGAAAAAAAAGAGAGAAAGATTAATTGGTACGATGGGATATGCCGCCTACACTCATGTCCATTCCTCTGGATGCATCCTGCCCATGCTCTCCCTCTCCCTTTTCCTCCTGCAAAATTAAACATACTATAATGTCCAACATCATACTAACCCCAAAATGGTAAACATCTAGCCTACAAAAATAAACAAAAATATCGTATAAACAAACAAACAAAAAAATATGGCCACCCTAAGTCAGGTGAGGGTTGTCTTATAGTAAACAACAACAAAGAAGAATAAACAGAAAATTTAAAAGGAGTAAACACCAAGTGCTCGAAAATAAATACTAATTTATCTAGAGTAAATACTAACTTTGCAAAAATAAGCACTAAGATGTTTACGATAAATACTAAAACAGATGATAAGCATCTAGTATGCAAAAACAAATACAAACGTCGCATTAATAAATTTGGCTTGGGGTGGGGGAGAGAGGATGGCGCATCATATCTCATCACATTAAGGTATGACTACTATACTAAGAGAGGATAAAAAAAAGCATGATTGCTATCCCATTCCATTAGTGTTTTGTCGCTCTTTTTATTTTTCAAATGTAATGGTGGGGAGTTGTTGTTAACAACCACTTCCCCCGAGATGTGCATCAATCTAACTATGGCAAGGCAGACGCAACTTGGCTACACTCGAGTTTAGGCTAGTCCATCTCATATAATATTTACTATTTGCAACTATAACTTCTTTCTTTTATATGAAAATGAGATTTTTTTTTTTTTGAATTCCATATTAACTATCCTTGGCCCTTGCCATGCTCGCACACTATGCTTCTAAGGTATATAGGCAAATTAATTTTAAAAGGGAAAAAGTATGAATTTTGAATATTATTTGTTCAAAGCTTTGAGTATAAGTTGGACACTTCTTTTCAATCATTAGACCAAATGCCTGAATGCATACTAATATGATATCTAGCGATTAGAAGAGAACATGCTCAGATATCTTCAGTCAATTGTGAATCGAGCGGTATCCCTCTCTCTCTCTGTCTTTTTTTTTTCAAAATTTGGTTGAAGAATATTTTTTTGGAAGTAGGATCAAATCCAAGTTACTGGTATCCAGCATTTGTGATTAATGTTTGTTCGTAGCCTTTTTCTTCCATCCCCATCCGCTAGATACTGATAACTGGATATCTTCCGTTCAAACTTCACCGGTTGACAAAAGTCCCTGGGGTCAAACCACGTGCGGTGGCTGGATGCACAAGGGCTGGCCCACCTTCTTGAACTGAGTCCAAAACACGTGGGGATTGGTGGCCTCACCTACCGTCAACCTTTGGGCTGCCGTAACTGGAACAGCTTCCCTTCCTCTCTTCTTCTTTCTATTTCCTCTTTAACCACCACAAGTTCTCAGAAGACCTTTCTATAGTCTTATAAACAAACAAAAACTGAGACCATCCTCTCTTCCATATCCATCAAAGATAGCTCTATTGGACCTAAATTGTTGACCCAAGGTCTTAAACCTCGACCTGCATGCCTTCTGGGTCGGGTCGGATTATCGGTATAACAAGCATTACCAATCCAATTGAATGCATCACTTTTGGATTCTAAGGATCATCAAACCAAGCTAGTCAATATAGATATAAAGGTGTGTCGTTTTCAGAGTGAGCTAGTCTCCACTCATGCTTTTAATTTCATATAGGATTCCACTCTAGAAGTCCTTTGCAGAGACTAATTCATGGGGAGTGAAGACAGATGCATGAAAGGTTCATGGAGGGGATGCATGCACCTCAACTCAAGGCTTTGTCTATATAACTCCGATAGATGTGTACAAATAAAGATGGAAGGAACATAGAAGTTTCATCGAGCTATTCTTTTATTTCCTTTTCTTTTCTTTGTGGAAAATAGCCATCCTCGTATCAAATGTATAGCTAGGTTATCAAATGTTAGGCTTTGAACATTTTGCTAAGCTTTCATGGTAGTTTGGTGTGCCTATCAGAATTCTTGTTCTTCTTTTTGATGATATTTATTAATTATTATTAATTAGCAACGCTATCCAGAATCATCACATCTACGAGGGATTAGAGCTAGGGATGATGAAATTGCACACTAATTTTTTTCTTAAAAAACTTCGGATCTTCTGCTTAATTTTTAAATATTTTATTTTTTAATTTTTATGAGCATATTTATTTTTGAAATATTTATTTTTTTTCTGATTTACCAAAAAAAAATAGATGGGTTCAGCTGACAAATGACTGGTTGTCTTTATTTTTGGTTCTATTATAAGAGAATAAAAATGCTTACCCTAATAGCTTCGTGAAGTGTACAGCTCTTGGACTCTTCTGCACCCACATATGATTGCGTGACTGCAAATTGTTAGTGTTACGAATTATTGGAATTGTTAATCCGTAGACGCTTCCAAAGCCTTGCAGGGAAGTGAGAGGAGGGAAGAAAATGGAATCTTTCTTCTTCTCCCAAATTTTCCACATACTTGGTCTTCGTAATACAAATTTTCCACATACTTGGTCTTCGAAATAATAAAAGGCCTGGTTAGATTCTTAGCTACTTTATGAGCGGACTATCTCATTCTTGGTCTTCCAGGTCAGATGTGGATGGAACGTCATAGCAAGGAGGAAAAATGAATCTCGGATTGCAAGGAGGAAAATTGATTCCAGAATTCCAAGGTTTTTGAAATATTGGAAATCATTTGATCTAATGGATTTTTTTTTTTTGATAAACAAGATCCATTAAATTAAACTAAACATGAATGGATACATCTGTGAGAATCTGAAAATAAAATTTAAAAACTGAACAGGAAGATCAGCCGAAGAAATATAAAATGTTGATCCTGTGTGATTAGCCATGGAAAATGATATATAGTCAGCAGTACTATTAGGGGTGGCAATTGGGTCGGGTCAGGCATAAATAGGTCGGGTCAAATACAGGTCGGGTCAGAAAACTATAAATCTGAACCCGACCTGTTTATTAAACGGGTCAAGAATTACAAACCTGAACCTGACCTGTTTATTAAACAGGTAACCCGACCCGACCCGTTTAACCTGTTTAATAAACAGGTAACCTGTTTACCCAACCCGACCCGACCTGTTTAACCTGTTTGCTCAACCTGACCCGTTTAACCTGTTTAGACCTGTTTAATCTGTCCAACCCAACCTGTTTAACCTGTCCAACCCGACCTGTTTAGACCTGTTTAGACCCGTTTAACCTGTTTAGACCTGTTTAACCCGTTTAACCTGTTGAACCCGTTTAACCTGTTTAGACCTGTTTAACCTGCCCAACAGTTAAACGAGTTAAACGGTTTAAACGGGTCAAACATCTAAAACCCGTATCCGACCCAATTAATAAACAGGTTAAACGGGTCGACCTGTTTACGACCCGAACCTGTTTAGGCCAAACCCAAACCTGTTTATGGCGGGTCGGGTCATATTTTGCCACCCCTAAGTACTATTAGCCTCTATGTAAATATGTAAGACGTCAATAGCAAAAAATGAGTATATCATTCTCCAATAATGCTATAGTAGTGGATGCAAACTACTATCGACAATGGATTAGAGAGCCATCTGACAAGCATTATAGAGTCACACTCTAAACAAATTTGTGAAGCCCTCAATGTGTATATAGCATAATTGAATCCTTCTTCTGCAGTATACAACTCTGCTATTGAAATTGTGGTACTTAAAATTCTAACATTACTAGATATAATGAATACACCACTAGCACTCATGATAAGAAAGACAGATCCACTAGAACCACCTTGTTCCTGTAGACTACCATCAAATTAATCTCGAGGAAACAGAAGGGTGGTGGCTTCCAAGAGAAATATGTTAATTGCAAAGTTGCAAAAATTGCAAAATAAGAGCCACAAATTGCTCTTGTTGTCAAAGATCTCTCTATAATGACTATTTGAAGGAACTCGTCAACCTAGGTAGAAGCTTCCAGAAAAATTAATCGAGCATTCCATATTGTACTTTCGGACATGTGATGATACCTTGCCCCAACTATATATTATAGGCATGTAACAAATAAGAATAGCTTTTGCCATTTTATCATTAGTGAAAAATTCTCTTTAACAGTTTGTAGAAATTCATCAAGCATCTGAGACGAGAAAGTAGATAAATTTTACTCTCTATTGAAGTATGACAAGAGATAAAGATTCCTCTACCTCCAGGCAAATGTCATAATAACTTGAAATATGAAAACCACGCTAAGATAATATAGCTCTATATGGTTGCCGATGTCATGCTAATTTCCATATAAATAGTGCAACTCTAGGATGGGCCTCTAATCTCTAAACCCAATCAATATTCAAAACTTGTTAGCATTTAGATAGAAAAGCTCGATAAAGATCAGGTGCCTTAGTCATTAACCAAAAAATGGCCCCCAACCCAACCTGTCTCCAATTTCACCATGGGTGTAGGAATAGATAGAACTCTATTCCATTATTTCTTTGAAAAAGCTTGGGTAAGAACTGGTTGATTCCATTTTCTTTCGTCAGATATAATAAAATCTTTAATCATAGTACCTTTAAGTACTGAAATATCAACCAAAGTCGACCATTATGCTTGAGATAGAGATAACAATCATAGATCCTAAAGCACATTTATAGATGCACCATTCTCTACACACCATTTAGTATTAGAATGAATAACTAGAGCATAGGAACAAATATTTTTCCAAATCGGAACACTTTGTGTACACGCAGGGTAAGATGCCAATGACTAGGGGTTATACTACACCCTCATAAAGGAGTTCCAAAAACCATCCCGCAGCAAAAGATAGCTCGCAGCATGTTTAGCCATAAGAGCATCACTTTTGGTAACCAAACCATAATCCCAAATAAATTGACAAACATAATCCCAAGAAATTAGATGCATCCTTCTAGAATTATCATTTAAGTCCTAAGAAAAATTTCTAATAATAATTTCCAACTTCAAAAGCATTCTCCTTGGAATAATAGTATAAATAATTAAATAAATAAGAAGTATGGAAAGTACTAACTTAATAAGAGTCATTTTATCCATGATAAATAGAGCTCTCCACTTCCAACCCTCCAATCGATTTAAGAATTGCTTTATAATACCACTGTAGTTAAATGAAGATAACCTCTTACCAGAGAGGAATTTCTAAGTATTTCCATGTACCATTAGATTTCTTAATATGTAAGTGATTTTTGATGCGCTGCCCGATAAGGATATTAACTATTGGACTAAATTTCATTATAGATTTCTCAAAATTTATCAGTTGTCCAGAATTACACAATAATTATTTAGAATAGCCAATAAAATTCCTGCATTAGATAGAGGGGCCTGGAAAAAAATATGCAGTCATCCCAAACAAAAGATGAGATATAAATACTCTTGTTCAGCTAGGCTAATACACCAATTATGAACTATTCTCTATCGCCACCTTCAACTGTCTCGATAGCGCATCTGCATAAATAATAAATAAGAAGGGTGATAACTGATAATGGACAATTTTGTCGCCAAGAATGGAACAAACTAGAAGGAGTTCCATTGACCAAAATAGCAAAGGAGGGTGATTTGATACAACCTAAATCCAATTAATCCAGGCATCCTAAAAACTAAGCTGATGAAGAGTAAAAAATATAAAAAGCCCACCAAACTCTATCATATGTTCTCTGTATATCCAGTTTAATCGCCATGTAATTGCATCTAACTAGAACTTGCTGTAAATCATATATAATCTCTCAAGTTACAAGAACATTATTAGAAATACTTCTACATTTAACAAATGCACCATGTTCCTAACTTAGCAATAAATGTAGTACATGTTGCATCCTATTAGCCATCAGTTTAGCAATAATTTTGTACAGAGTGGTACATAAACTAATCAGACGATAATGAGATGGGATTGATGCATCAGACCTAATAGGGATTAGACTAACGAAAGTATGCTTTCATGAGGCAAGCATGGAATAGGAGATAAATAACTGTTTCACTGCAATACACATATCTTTTCGGATGATCAGCTAATAATATTTAAAGAAAAAAGCTAGAAAACCATCAGGATATCCCCTGAAATAGATCGTAATGCAATTCAACCTTAGCATTTGAGACGGCCCTAAGAAGCATCTCATTATTAGATTCACATAAAATAGTATTAGGCTGTGGAACAATGACCGGCTTTTTATCCTCCTCATCCCTCCTCCATCTAGTACTGAAGAAATTAAATAGTTCATTTCTAATAACAATTTCATCCTCAATATTATTTTCATTACCATCTTTAAAAAAGTAAATGTCATTCCTTTTCCTCCTAATAACAGTGGCATGATAAAAAAAACCTCGTACTCCAATCACCCTTATTGAGCCATTTAATTCTTGAATTTTGTCTCCACATAATTTTTTGTTAGCACACAAACGAGTGATGCTGAGCAAGATTGGATCAAAGAAGAGACAAAACCCCATCAGAAAGACCTCCCTCTTCACACTCCTTTTGTAATTCTAAAATCACTTTTTCAACATCCTCCAATCTTCTAAAAATATTTCCCACTATCATTTTATTCCATAATCTCAACCTCCTTTTAGTGAGCTCCAATCTTCTAGTCATGGTACATGTCATCTCCTCTAATAAGAATTCTCCATGCACTACGAACGATGTCCTAAGACTGGAAGTAATACAACCAAAATTTTTCAAATGTAAATGAAGATTTGCCTGAAATTTCAAGTGCCATCTCAATAAGAATAGGGCAATGATCAGAAGCAATTTTGGGTAGGTGGCGTACCTGATAATCAGGAAAGTTTTGAATCTATCCTCCATTAGCAAAAGCTCTATCAATTCTTTTTCACACCCTTGCCTGACCATTCTGATTATTACACCATATAAAATGAACACATGAATATCCTAAATTAGACAGACCATTTGAGGATAGGAAAGACCGAAATTCCCAAATACCAATTTTCTCAATGAAAGGCTTTCCACCCATCTTCTCAAATGGCCTTTCAATACAATTAAAATCTCTAGCAATTAAGATTGGCTGACCTTGATTGATGATAGCATAAACCTTTGTCTATAGAAAACATCTATGTTGGTATTCCAGGTCTGCATATATAGCTAATAAAATCTAAGAATGTTTCCCTGACTCTACAATAACAAAAAACACCTGCCATGAACTCTTATTAAAAACTTCAATTTTACATTGTCTTGTTGCCAAATTGCAAGAATACCATCCTTGAAGACCTGAGACTCAATATGAAAACACCAACTAGGTGAAAGACGAGTTCACTCCTTGGATAAACTTCTAGCTGACAATCTTGTCTCAAAGAAATCACAAATATAAGGCTTACGTAACTAAATTAATCATTTAACAGTTGGTGAAAAGGAGGGTTTACCAGCCGCCCTACAATTCTATAAGAAAATCTTCATTGTGTAATACTAGAATTCCGATTTACATCATTCTGATCGTCAACAATCTGCAGCTCCATGGGTTGAAGATAGCCCATCTCTTCTTATATTACCTCTTTCGAAGGAACTAAACCCAAAGCATCATTTATTAAAATGATTGCCCTGTCATGCTCATCTTGAGTAGTATCTTGACAAATTTGATTAGTCTTTGGCCCTTCCCTGGAAATAATTGGTATAGAAGACAGGCAATTTACCTTTCCCATGGCCTGATGAAGAAGGTGCCTCACAACCAGTTTAAGGCGAATCCATAGAAGAAAAGACAAACAGTCTGTTTGATGATGGCATAGAATGTGGCTAATTCAACTTCCAAGCTGGATTTGGATCTGCAAATGGATTGGGTTCTTTCCTATGGGTTGATGCTTGAGATGCCCAAACCACAGCCTTTTCCACATATTTTCCACACCTTTACCAATTAGTTGGGCCCGACCATGAGTGGGCGATCGAGCCCTTTTACCATGGGCTGGTTTAGATCCAATAGAGCAACAAATGTAGAGGATGAGCCACTTAGAATCTTCCACCGTTGCCAAAAGCCCAAATTTATTAACTGGACTATTATTAGTATTCACAGGCAAGTGGCACCGGCCCATTTTTAGTGGGATTTCCCAGCCCGCTTCCGAAACAAGTCCATCTGGATAAGTAGCCCTAAGAGTCGACCCGAAGTCCATCCCTTGTTGCGGCGAGCTCATTAATTGAGTTGAGTTGGCCGGGTTTCAGTGACTCGGTCATCATTCTCCTCATCCCCCGATCGAATCAAGAGGAGGGTTTCCTGCCATTGTTGCCACAAGCCACAGACCAAACAATTTCTTTGGCGACGTAGCATGATAGTCATCGTCGACGATATAGTCATGATCTCAAAATATTTGCATTCAGGTTGAGATTGTTTGGTTTGGCCAGTATTTCGGATTGACCATTTAACTAATCTTATAAAGCTAAAATACAATAATTGGTAGTTTAATATAACCTAGTAAAAATTCCTAAAATAAAACTAAAAACCAACATAAGCATGAAAGTTCATTCAAAATATTTTTAATTTAATCCAAGAAATGACCATTCTTGAAATACCAGTTTAGAAACTACAATTTTAGAAAAAAATATTGATATAGTTGAGAATATTATAAAAAATCCATCAAAATAAAGAATACATGAAATATAATTAACTAAAAATAAGTGAGATGGAATAGGACTGTTGCGGTGGGAGAGAAGAATCAGATTAAATGAGTTTCCTCAATGAAGTAGGAAAGATATTTAGAGCGAAATAGAAGGGATCTTATATGACTCTGTTTCTCGTGGAGGGTTGTATTAGGTATGAGTCAAATGAAGTCTACTTTTGATTGATCCAAATTAGACCTGGATGATAAATAAGTCAAGTTGGATCAAATCGAGTTGACAAATAAGTCAAGTCCAACTTTTGACCCTGATGCCGCCCACGAATCTTCTGGTCTAATGAGGTTGGGACCAAGGGCAGGTCATGGGTCTTCTCAACCCATTTGCAACCCTAGTTTTCGCTAAACTTGGGACTAGTTTGATGTTTGGACTCCAGTCATTGTGCTTTGATCTGGGTGGGGGTGGGCTTAACAAAAATGGCATGGCCAAGCCTACCTGGGCCCCTCTTCTATATCATGGTTGCTTGGCTTCATGGCCTAAAGCTAACCAAGGCAAACATCACTCTTTATGGGCATGCTAAATTGATATGTGGGCTTCTTTTCAATTGGGCCTCCTTTGGTTTTAGGCTAAATAACCCCCCCCCCCCCCTCTCGGGGTTCTTTTTTTCTTTCCCTCTTTTTTCCTTTTTTTTTAATGTCTCCTCATATAGGCTATTCTTCCCTCGTTTCATTTATCAATAACATGTGAAATGGCTGGCCACCATTTTACTTTAAAAAAAGTATTATTAACTATTTTAGATACGGACATAAGTTATACGATAGACTAAATAATCAACTATTTGCTGCAATTGTTAGCTCTTATCAGTCCTTTGCATGGCAAGCCAACAATGAACTCATTACTTATCATGCAAGGTTCAATATAGTTATCACATTTCTATAGACATTAATAATTACAAAACTATTGTTATTTTCTTTAGCTTTTCATTTTTAATTCTTAAACTCGAGATGCAATTAAAGATTATTTCGTCAACTTGGATTCCTTGGATTCTCTACTGATTCACTTGTGTGTACTACTTTTAGCCCCACATCAAAATTTTGGTTTCCCTTTAATTAATTAAATTTAAGAACTCATCTAAGGAAAGGTTGGATGGTAAGAGAGAGGAAAATATATTTGGCACTAGTCACGGTGAACCATCTTTTATTTTACATCAAAAGTGCCATTCTGCAGCACCCTTATTTGAATCCCTTAGTGGTTAGTGCCTTGACCTATTAAAATAAAATAAATATTTCTTTTAATAATGCTAAATTTGCCAAACTGCTATAAGTATAAAAGAATTGTTCAACATGTACATTACTTTAACTTATTGCATAAAAAACAAATAATTTAATAAATAATGAGTGCTTTTTATAATTTTATTTTCTACAAGAAATTATTAGCTAATGAACACAAACCAATGTGATTAGTTAGAATATTCATGTATGTTCATCAAAGATAAGAGAAATACACAAACCTACAACCATATGACTCAATGTTGTTTTACATATGTTGGTAGATTTGCATCTCTCATTCATATGACTTAGAACTAAAAGTGTGTATCTATAGATTAATGACGACTTAAGAGTCATATTGACCATTCAATTTGTCTAGTTTTGGCCCTTTTTTTTGTTTTTTTTTTTGTTTTGTTTTTTTGTTATGTATCAAGCTCTTGCAAGAGAGTAGTGTGATACATGAGTGGCAACAATCAACATAAAAATAAAGAAGATGGTGAACCACACAAAAATTTTAGTCATGACAATGAATCCCTTATCCATAAATATCCTATCCATACTAACATATCCGAACTAGATATTCACTCTCGTTTCAAACTAATCTAATAAAACTCCTAAGTAAAGAACTTCACAATAAAACCACGAGTTATTCACGTTTTCCATTGTAGGCTTGGCTACAAACCCACCTACCACCTACCATGCTATTTGGTCAACAAGTTAAATAATTGTTTGTATATTTTTCATAAAATCTGTTTTGCCAAAACAAATCAGTCATGTAATATGAAAGAATGGAAAGTAATTTTTGTGAAGAACAAATCTCCTTTTATGTTTTATAAAAATTATTTTATAAAATTTATATTTCATGATTATCTATCTTACAAAAACTCATAAGCATCCACCGTGTCAGCACGTATTCATTATTTTTTTTAATTTAATTTGTACATATCGTGCCTTTTTCTCTAAGTATATTGATAAGTAGATATTCTTGGTTGACTAGTGCACTAATTTAGCAGGTCTTGGTATTTCTTCTTAATTTATCTCGGCTGCTCCATTGTCACAAAGAATTAGAGCTCTGACTTTGGGTGGATTTGGCTGGAGTACAATTTTTTTTTGTCACCAATTTTTTTATCATTTTAATACAATGGCGACTTATGTTGATCGTGTATGAGTACAACCAATAAAATCAGAAAAAAAAATTGACGAAAAAAAATGGAACATACTTGTGATTCTCTCAACACATCATTCTCAACTACTGTGCAGCAAAGGAAACAATCAGTCAATAACGCTATTTGTCTCTCGGTAGACATGAATGATCTGAAAAAAGCCATATCCGCTCGAAAACTTGTATATGCCCCAAACAGTAGTTATCTGTCATCATACCTATGCTGGCCTTGAATCCATTCGATTACCCAAAACAAACCTCATATAAGTGATGCCCTCTAATGCAACTCTCAGCTTCAATAATAATCACGTCGAACATGCATTGTCTTTTGACAGCAATGAGTATATCATGATTTCTGATCACAAAGCCTATCCTTTCTTCGTCTCCACCCTCGCACATACGGCCGTCAAAGTGTTACCTTTTTTTTTATTTTTTTTTATTTTTATCTATATTTTTGCTTGGATCCTTTGAACTATTTTTTAATTAAAAAAAATAAAAAGGGAGGGAGTGGGCTTTATTATTAAAGTGGCAGCGGATGGCAATCTAAAACCCTGAAACCGTGCAACGGCCCTTGAACCCTTACCCCTCCCCCATTCGACCGCCCCTCTCGCCGCCTCCTCATTGCGTTGCCTCCAACAATGGAGGTGGTGATCGCGTCGTCTCCCGTGGACTCCGGCATCGGGTGCTGGGACCTCCGCTCCGGCGCCGAGCAGCTCCGCTATCGCTCCTGCGCCTCCCCTCCCCACGGCCTCCTTGCCGTCGCCCGCTGCTTCCTGGCCTCCTCCCAGGTCCGCGACTCCCGGGCCGCCGCCTCCGCTCCCATCTTCTTCTGGTCCTGGGACAAGGTATTTCCCTATCTTAACCCCCTCTCTTCCTCTCTTTATCTTGATGAATTAGCTGATCTCTGATCTCTTCTTCTATCTTCTTTCAGCCCCAGGTGGAGGTTCGGAGCTTTCCGGCGGAACCGATTGGTCCCCTCGTTTCCAATTCCGATGGAACGTATATCATTGGTGGAGGCTTATCCGGGACCATCTACCTGTGGGAGGTGATATCTTTTGCAACGCTACCTCTTGGATTTGTTTGTCAAAATTTGATTTTTATGCCCTCCTCTTCTTTATTCAACTCTAGTTATTTATATACCGATTGGATTTTGATTCCATTCTCCGCTCGAATTCATGTCCTCATGAACTTGGAGGCAAGAGTGTTTTTCCTTTTCCATTATTTTCTTTTTTTGGGGAGAAAAACGTGGAGGTAAGGTTTTGTTGATCCTGCACATTACATGTGCATGTGAAAACATGATTGTGATTACATCTGCTTCTTTACTTTATGCTTGTAAATAATAATTATTGGAGATGAAAATATTTGTTGGAACAGTTTGGCCGAAACACGATTTTGTTGCCGTCCTCCTCCTTAATCCTCTTACTTACTGGAGGGGGAAAATCATTTGTTTGTGTGGTTTTTGCTTTCCGCTAGAGACTTGTACATTAAATTTTTAGAAAATAAAATTCCTATCCATTCTTTCTAAGATAAGTGATAAACATAAACTCAAACGTCACATTGCTCCAGATAGCAAGCGGGAAACTGCTCAACAAGTGGCATGCACACTACAGGTCTGTCACTTGTCTCACTCTCTCTGATGATGAGTCGTTGCTGATCTCTGGGTCTGAGGATGGATGCGTCAGAGTTTGGTCCCTTCTGATGTATGCTTCTTCTTGTTTTCTTCTGCAAGAATTGTGCTTCTTTTTGTGTCTTTTACTCCATTAAAAGTAATTTCTGTTGGAATTGTTGTTGCTATTTTAAATAATTATGCAGGATGTTTGATGATATGGGCAAGATGTCTGCAAGAAATCTCTACAGATATAGCTTCTCTGAACATGCCCTGCGCGTGACTGATCTTGTTTCGGGCTATGGGCTATGCAACTCTATTGTCATCTCGTCCTCTGAGGATCGCACATGCAAGGTTCGGTATGTTGTTCCTCATGCTATATAGTTTCAAGTGAGCAATAAGAGTAGAGTGAACTCGATAATTTTTATCTTGCAGCTGATTGAGAGAGCGATCCCATGGTTAGTGACTGTTTTAGTAACTGACGCTATGATTAGCAGTTGGAAGCACTGTTACCAAGTTACAGTAATGTGAAGGGCCTTGAATTGTTGCTATCACAGACACTACAAGATTGTTATCTTTCTGCTAGTTTCTTTTATGTTGTATACAGATTTGAATTAGAGACCACTATAGAGTAGAGATAAAGAAGGAAGGGTGGCTCAGATGAGGCTCCCACCATTGTGGAGTTTGCAAAGGGTCAGATATATATATAGCCTTATTTTCACATGCGGAGAGATTATTTTCTTGTTTCAAACCCGTGACTTCCATGTCACAATGGAGCAACTTTATTGTTGTGCCAAGGCTCACCATTAGAGTAGAGATATAAGACAAGAAAATTAATACACAAGTGACTTGTTACCACATCAAACTCATCTAGAAAAGTGTAGAAATCCCAGAACTTCTCTTAGCAACTTGAAAATTTAATGTTGTATTCTAAAAGTTTGATTGCATTGTGATTTAGATTTTTCCTACAAAAATAAAATTTTCTGTTCTCACCTTTTACTAGATGCAGTGCCAAATTTCAGGTCTTTCACCGTAGAGAATGTAATCTACAAGTTTTCTTGCTGGTTTCTTATTCCCTGAATATAGATGCAGTTTTTATAAAAGAAAAATTCCGCATTTTCTGTTCCATAGTTGCAACAACCTTGTTTTCAATTGGCCTTATGATTTGTCAATTTGCCTTTGCCATTCATAAAAATGTAAGATTATATTCTCTAACATGTGAAGAATGTCCTTGTATATCTTCTTCAATCTTTGTGTGTGATTCTTTTGTCATGTTGGTTATCATGCATTCGTTTTCTAGAGTCAGAACTTATCATATACTAATGCCTAGATAAAGTATCATTATTTAATTGTTCACATCTGAATCATTAATAGTGCAATGAGTGGGATAGGAATGATAAATGCCACAGATGAATGCAATTAACCATATCATTCCTTGTCACCTTCCCTCTTCATATGAACAGTTTTGGAGTCTAGGAGAATTTCAGATGGGGGCTCCCTGCCTGCATGGGCTGAATTCTGTTTGATAACAAAGGTCTCCTTATTAGCCAGTTCTCCTTAGGTTTCAGGCATTTTTTTGGTCAAGGTGCACATGCACATGCACATGCACACGCACATTAGATTGCCCTAATAGGTGAAGGATTGCTTAATTTTAGTCAAAGTTAGGAATCCAAAGTAATAGGTATTTGGAAAGCCATTTTTTTTAATTAATCCAGTTTTAGGTTGATCAGGAGTCCTAGTCTAAATCAAATTGGATCACTTAGAGTTGTAAATTCATTATAGGTAACTTAAAGGCCCTTTTACGATCATGAAACAAACTTCTAGGTCAAGTGTGTGATTAGGGGTCCTTGAAGAATGACAAACTTGTATAATTTGTGGGTAATTTTGAATTAGTTTTCTCTTTTATCTTATCTCAAAGAAGAATTAACATATTATTCTCAATTATTCTTGTTTCATTCCCTCTTTTTGTGCTCTTTTAATAATACTCTCTCGTTGTTCTTCTTATTTCAAGTGGAGTTCTCAAAGATATATCTGTAGCTAGAAAGGTCATTCGAACACAACTGAAGTCGTGGTTGTATTCATAACAAACTCCAATATTGAAACTGTGGATGTATTCATAACAAACTCCACTATATTAAGGCAACTAAAACAAGTAAAGAATGATTCAAAACATGGGTGGTGAAAGAATAGTTGATAATGAAATGGGTGCCTCTACTGTTATAATATAATAGAAAGCATTTTTAAGACTAAAATTGGCCACTGCTAGATCCTATGATCAACAATCAACCAATTGTTCAATTGAAGTTTCCTTCTACACACTGATCAACCGATAATAGAAGAGAAAACCAACAATGATTTGCATGAGAGATGTCCTTTTTGGGACGTGATCTTATCTTTGACAGTAGTAGTGCTTGGAATCTTGTTCTATCATCAAGTGAAACATGTCTCTCAGGTACCAATCTAGGAGTTTTCTGGCTATGGATCAACTGGTTTGAGGTTTAAGAGCAGCAAATACCTAATCAGCCATCCGATTGTTCAACACAAGAAGGACCAAAAGCTGTCTCTATCATCAGATCATGAAAAGTCAAGTGGGGTATGAGGAGAGGTCCAAGGGCATAAGTAAATGATGCAAAAGGAAGTTTTTATTTTTGTTTTTTTATTTATTTATCTTTTGGTGATTTTAGCCTTTAGGTGGTCTTAGAAGACTTTAGTTTGCTTGATTTTAGTCAGAGTTAGGAGTAGGAAGCAATGTGTAATATGTTTAATAAAAAATGAGTTTTGAATTTTAAACTATTTCCCTTAAGATTCTATTTATCACATTTTTTTCTCCAATATCCCTCCATTCAGCTTTAAAATAACCTTCTCTCAATAAAAGAAGAAGAGGAAAAGGAAAAGAAATCAAAGGATGGGAAAAATGGAGGGGGGAGAGATTATAGTGACAGTAAAAGTTATCTTTCTATCTGCTCCTCTCTCTTCCCCTCTTAAGTTATCCCTCTTTGACTCCCAATCCTCTTCTATGCTTCTAATTTTCTTAAATTTTTAATATTTTTACTCATTTTCTATTTTTATTTTATTTTGTCATTTTTTCTAGTCTTATTTTCTTTGTTTTCTTAATATTATCTTTTAGCCTTTTATATCCTAATTTTTATCTTTTTGTTTTCTTTTTTGTATTTTTGTTTCTTCTTTATCTTTTTTCTTAGATGTGCATAGTTTTTGTTTGTTTGCAAGTATATTTATGGAAATGAGTATTTTCTAACATAGCACAGTTTAGGTTGGTTTGGAGTCCAACTATGAATCAAACTATATTGGTTAGAATACTAGTTTGTTGTAAGTAAATTAGGAGTCCTCTTAACGTAAGAAAAGAAACACTATTTTTATGGCCGTTTAGGCATTTACAAAGAGGGTTCCATAAGCAGTTAAAAGTTTTTGTAGCTTGTAGGTTACTCTATATGAATTTTCTATAGAAAATTGACACTAATAGAAAAATTATGTTACATTGATTGCTAGTGATAAAAAAATATACATGATCCTTCCGTGGAGCCTTCTCAAATTAAAGCTATCCCATCTTTTTTTTTTAATTTGAGAGTGGAGGTGAGGGCTATTTTTCGAGGAAAAAAACTTATTAGAAAAAAATTGAGTTGGAATATGGCTGACTCATTTGCCTGCATTTTTTTGGAGGGATATATGACTCATAGGCAAGTTCAGCGTTATTAAGCTTTGATATAAGGAAGCCCCATGCTGCACCACCTTAATCCTAGAAGTCAAGCAATTACTAGGTATGTGTTTTATACACCTTCCTCTTCCCTGCCCCACAACACGTACTTTTCCCCGCCTTCCATGTCTGCGGCAAGAAAAGAAAGAAAGAAACATACACCCACAAAAAATGTGCATGTGCATGTGTCTTGGTGTGTGTGTTGGCGAGGGCGGGGGGACTGGATAAATGGCATCTATCGAAACTATTTCTTTGTTCTGTTGCATCATTGTATGGCATGGCCTTTCCATGTTGCTTATCCTACCTTTTAAGAAAAATGTTCGTACAATTCTCAAAATGAAAGGAAGGCCTTATGGTCATCCTTTATGAATTTATTCCATTAAACACTAAAGATTTCTTAATGGTTTTCTGGAGAATTGTTTAATGTCAGTACAACTAGAGTAGGCAGATTTTGGTATTCATAATGCACGGCATGTTGTGGGTTTCTATAATCTCTTCTGCTGTTTCTTCTTCTTTTCTTTTTTATTCTTTTTTTGGAAGAAATGTTGCAAAAGATCCAATCTGATACCTTAAGGATGAGGAAACAATAGTACTCTAATATTTTGCTAGTTATTTTTTCTACTCTTGCCATGTGTTGTCATGGATATATCCTTGCTGCTAGTTGGCTTAATTTGCTGATAGTTGCAAATTGTCTTGTAGAGTAACTCATATTTGTTATTTGGTAGCTGAAATTGAACCTTTTGTTTTTAACCGAACTTCTTCAGCAACATATGAAGATGAATCATTTGATAGTAAACCATATATTGCTGTCTAATGGTGGCTATGCCAAGTCAATTTCAAGTTTTTTGTTATTTTCTCATGCCAATTCTATACATTTTTCAGATATGGAGCTTATCTGAAGGTAAGCTACTGCGGAGCATTACGTTTCCTTCAATAGTTGACGCTATCGCAATGGATCGGGGGGAGCATGCATTTTACACTGGTGGTAGAGATGGCAAAATATATATTGCTGCACTTAATGCTGAAAGCAATCCTAATGGCATTTATGGAATGTTCATTATTGGTTCCTTATATGACCACAGGTAGTCATGTTTACTTCTTTGATGTACCAGCCTTATTTATTCGTACTTCAATTAGCACTTAGCTTAATGCCATTTGATATTGATATTTGGTGCATACATTTGAGTTGCATCTAGATGAAAACTACTTGATCATGGTTTATGCTACTTATTTTGAAGGCTGCATTCTTAGTGTTGTAAAGTTTCATTGTAATATTAATATTTCTTTGATTGATCTGGAGTAATGCATTTAGTTGATAGTTCAAAATGTAATTAAATCTTCCTGTCTCCAGTGTTGCAATCTTTGTTCATTTGTGCATCTTCATGGTATCAACTTGCTTTCACTCACTTATTGTCATTCTCAACTTTTCAGCATACCTTTCTGTAAGAATCATGAAATGCTGCATAATTTTTGAACTCCTCAACATCCTTTTTGTGATTGTCTCCCACTTTATACCATGGTACCTTTAAAATTTCATTGTCAGATCTTTTTTCATTTCTTCAAATAGAACCTGTTTCATTGTTTTCTTTTATTTTTGGATTTTGATATTCATCAAATCACTTTGGCATCGGCTAGATTTTGCAGCACCAAGGTTCTCTGTCTTTACTTTCTTGATAGATCATACCATTCTCTCAGTACGGATGTCAGTGACAGATTCTAGTCTCTTTCCTCTAATCCTGTCAGTGACCCCATTTTGTAACTAGCAAAGGGCATGCTTGTGCAATGCATGTGTTGAAAAAAAAGCGAAGATAAAAAAGAAAAAGATGAGGAAATAGGTTAACTGACAATATAATCATATTTGCAAAACAGAACATGTAAAAGTTAAAACTTGAAACAATAAATCAAGCAAGAAATTAAATCAAAACAAAAATCTAAGATAAAAATGCGACAATATAAAACAGAAAAACAATAGATCAAATTAAAATCGAAATTAATAAGAAAACAATATATTCAAAAAGTAGAAGAAAGTAGAAATTAAACAAATAGAACAAAGCAAAAATATGAAACAAAAATAAAACTCAAGTTGATTGAAAATTAAAAAAAAAAAGAATCTGCAGAATCAAAAATGTAAAATGAAATAAGATAAAATGTTAAATTAAACAAGAAAATACAAGCAAAACACCTCAAATAAGATAGATCAAAGATAAGACAAGATAAAGTCCAAAGAAAAAGAATCATAAACCCGGAAAAAGAACAAGCAAAAATGATAATATAAAAAAGAATGGACAAAGATAACATGCAAAACTGCAAACTAATGGAAACAAAATGAGAAATATTATAAAAGAGAAATGACAGTATAAAGTAACAACAGACTAAAATAAATTGGATATGTAAAATCAAGTAGATAGAAATTGAAAGTAGAAACAAAATAAAAAAAATGACATAAAATAGTTATTCATGTATGCTTTGGACTTCTAGATCATACATATCCCAATGTTTTCTGGGTCTTCCAATAAGACAGAGGATGCACGAGATATGAACTTTTGGTATTGTGGGGGGGGGGGGAGGTGGGGTTATGGGCATGGCATGCAGGAACAGCAATGGGAGTGAGGAAGGAGGGCTTTAGAGGGTTATAGGCTGGTTGGGTATGGGTTTGTGGGGTGGAGTGTGGTGTTGGGATAAGGGGAGGATGCCAAAGCAGGTGAAGGTATGTTAATTAGGGTGGGAGAGAGGCAATTTATAGCTGCATGGCTGGATAGGAGAGTGAAAACCAGGTTTGTATGGGTTTGAGAGAGAAACCACTGCTTTTTTTAACTTATTCACAAAAATATGCCATTATGAAATCATATATAAAAGGTTTTACTTAAAGGGCAAAAGTTGATAGATGGAATTCCAAGGATCCTTTTTGCTAATATAGCGCAAATACCAATGCAATAAATCATATTTCGAAGAGATAGCTCTCATAATTTTTTCATAGTTAGTATAGGTCTATGGTTGAATGGTCAGTAACTATCTCTGATATGAGCTGATGAATGGAAAATAAAACAGTGACATTCTAAATGTTAAGCCACATCATGAGCTGAGTGATGTTATATAAGAAAAATCATTTGAATGTGCGGTACTACAAAAATTATTGTTAAGTCTCAAAAATTTGGAAGTTTCCAGCCATTAATATGAGTAGTTTAAGTTTGATGTCTCCATTAACTGGTTAACGCAATCTCATTGGTAGCCATGACCCAAGAATTGTCTTGATTGAACAATGTGAGAATATATATAGATGGTTGTTAGGCATTACCAGTACATCAACACATTCATACATGCATATATACGTACTAACCAACCAGCCAACCCACCAATGGCTATCATGTTTATTTGATCTTTTTACCTGCCTATAGAGTTACAAATGTTAGTGTTGAGATGTTGAATACCCCTAGATATATTATTTTGGATGGAAAAAAAAAAGGATCTGGTCTTTCTTAATTTGACTTCTTCAAGCTGATTTTCTCATCCAGTAAGGCTATAACATGCTTAGCACTTAGCACGGATGGAGGTATGCTGGTGTCTGGATCAGAGGATGGTACAATTCGAGTTTGGGATACTAAAAGTCAACATGTGACTCGAATCCTAAAACATGCAAAAGGTACATCTGTCACTAGCAGAGATGTCTCCTCTGTGAACTTTATGTTTTCTGTGTCCTTCAGTTGCAATGTGGTTATTTTTGAAATTCCTATTTCCTAAAAGTTGTTTGCCCCTTATACGGTATCTGATCAATGGAATTAACTGGATATTCCCTCATCAGCCACAGGTGTATTATAATATGGCCAATATTTGCTCTGATATTCTGAACTAATATTTATAGGTATTGTTCAGTTTACATGACCAGATCACTAATGATTATGTCATATTCACAGTGTATATTAGATAAGTTTCCTATGAGCAGTAACCCATATAAAGCAGTCTTTTTTCATTTATCAAGCTTTTTGTCTCAAATTCACCATAATAATTGCTCATTATTTAATCTCCCATGCATCTTGGAACAATGCATCCTGCTCTTTTTTCCTTTCTTGTTGACATGATTTGGGCTAATGGGGAAAGGAGTTTTTGTCAGGTTTAGGTCAAAGGGTCTTCATCCAATGGAGAGAGGTTTGTAATTTATCAACACATGGGGCTCAAAGGGGCTTAAGAAGTAATATTACATTCAAATGGTCAAGTATTCTGCAATTCCGTTGATTGCTTCATGTATTTGCTCAGAGGGGCTTAAGTTGACCTAGAAGTTGACAGACGATCCATATGTCTATTAGATGAGAGAAAAGGTGTCTTGTCATTAATATTGATGTTTATTTTTCCCTTTATTTTGGACTGGTCCAGAGATTTTGGGTACCAGACTTTTTTATGGTACGGGAACTTAGAGAATTGAGTAACGAGATTATTTAGAAGCGAATTGTGTTATTCCCCTTTAAATCTTCATAGTCCAATGTCCTTTGCAGAGGCGACATTTAATTGAGGAATTCTTGTAAGAGGTATTGCTGGATTAAGTGCCCTGCCCCTTATAACTGACAACTTGTATGTAAGCTACTGCTTAGCACTTCTGTTACTAGTTTCAAGTTGAACATATTTTCAATCAGTGGGTCTGGCCAGGTTGTCATCTAATACACTCTGGATAATGATTCTAGCTCAGGGACCTAGAACTTGCCTGATTACTGATGAGCTTGGTCAGGTTGGGCTGCATCCAAATTGTGGCTTGGTTTTTGGGTAATGATAGAGTTGACATATTATGCCTCAAATCTGGAATCACTTAAGGTTAGATATAGTTGGAGAGAATGCAGTGCAATACTTTCATTCCAGATGTGACCAACATATTTGGTCTTCACGCTTTGGTCAGGTTTAAATTGGGTTGTCTTTGGTCCATATCCGGAGCCACTTCCGGTCTTCTATTGATACAATTTGAAATAAAGTTTTAAAATATGTTTTTCATTTGCTCACAAAGCCCTCTTGTACTCTGGAATTAATTCATGAAAAGATTCACAAACACTAATTTTATTGATTGAGTGTCAAAATCAGATGCATGCGCACCACAGGTTTACTTTTTAATATCTGAATACCATTCCACCACTATAAATTGCCTAAATTAGTTATATTGGTAGTTTTAATTCAACTTAAGTTTTGCTATCTGTTTTTCTGAGCAAGTTTCATGGTGTGATTACATATTTTCATTACTGAAAGTGATCTCTCTCTCTCTGTGCTGTTACCCTTTTCCTAATAAAAATCATTAACCTATAGACTGTAGCAAGCTATGAAAGTATGATTGACACCCTTTTCTTTTTTTTTTTTACAGGTCCTGTCAATAATGTTCTTATAATTAGACAACCTCTTCGTGCATGTCCTCCAGCATTAGCAAATGCACAAGCCTCCCTATCCAGGAAGCGTCTTAGTTTGTCACTTCCTCCACCTTTGAGTAAATATATTGACTCAACAGATGGAGAAATTGAAACAAAGGCTGTAAATTTGCTTCTGCCTCCTTGGCAAGATCCAGAAAAGAGTAAATACTGCAGTTCAAATGTGATAAAGAAACAAATCAAAGAGCTTCAGGTATCCTCTACCATGCCATTTTCATTTCTGTATATTCTTTGTGATGGAATCCTTATTTTCACGATATATCTGCTGTCTGTTTGGTGGCATCTAATCGTTTTAGCTCGGTATGACCACCTTTACCTTGGTGCTTCCCTTTTGTACCTTCAGTGATTTAACAGGCCTTTTCTCTAACTATTTGATGTAGAATTATTTTTCATCTTCTGAAGAGGGAATCCTTTGACTATTTACATGACACTAATGCTGAGAAACTGTGTGTATTGTATAATATCACATTTAAAGAAACAAAATGCTAACGTAGTGGCTGGGCTCCACCTTTGCAAATCTGCAACAAAATTTAAGCTTCCATAGCAGCGTCCATGATTTGTACATCTTTCCTCCTCCCTGCACCCTACAACACACGCACAAACAGCTTTCTTGAAAGTTAATATATATCACAATAACTAGAGGCAAGGAGTTTGTTATGATTTTGCCAACTTTTTTTTTTGTTCTTATGAAATTGATTTACTCAATGATAAAAAAGAAACCTATAGATTTGATGACTGACAGATTTTCCCCCCTTCCCTCCCCCCTCCTATTCAGCAACAGAGTTCTTCAGGTGCTGCAGAAATGGAGTTGGAAAGACTAAGGCTAGAATGTAAAAGATCAATACAGATGGCTCAGCAATGGAAGAAGCTGTACCAAGAGTTGCAAAATCTGTGTGTAAATGGGCTGTTGAATGGAGTCCAGATGGATGGCAGATGAGAAAACAACTTAAAAGAACTTCAATATAGAGAGCTTTCGTGATGGATATGAAAGCCACCTATCTAAATTCTGCGGTATTCTAACAGTTGCTTTGATAATTCAATTTTGCTTCTTGTAGTGTTTGTAATAGATAGTTTTTTGGCCAAGTATCATAACCTCCTGTTATAGGAAAATATTCTTGATTAGCTGTTAAATTTTTGCCTCAAAATGATGTTCAAAATTCTTGTAATTGTTGCTTGGGGGCATGCATTTTGTCTTGACATGTTTCATGGTTTCGAAGAATGTAAACCAATACGTCTGGATCCATGCAACTGTCAAATGCGGAAATGAAAAAAAAGACCATGGAGGAGCTTTAGAGAGTGTACTTCCTGAGTGGCCAGGCATATCTATTATGAGGTGAATAGTACTGTCGATTGGATAGAGTGCCAATTGGGTTGCCTCTTTTTATGGCAGAGCATTATGGAGAAGTGATTTGGATTAATTTGTCAGTTGTCTATCGCCTTTTGTGATATTCTGTTTCTGACCTTATTATGGGATGTATTCATATTAGATATGTATGGACCATATACCTTGTCAAAAAAAAAAAAATCCTTATGGATCCATTTTTCTCTTTGAACTCGCAATGCAGGCACCCTTGTGGCCTTGTTGAGCAAGGGGGACTTGCCTTGGCCAGCGATGAGCTCGTGGAAGGTGACTTTGAGGCAGCAGATGTGGGATTTGGGGGAGATATTGCGGTGGAGGGTAATGGTGGATTCCAAGCTCATTTGCCACCCAAATCTAGACAAAGCCTCTAGAGGTGCCAGCCCGGCTACTCCATACCTCGATCCCAATCAATAAAATTCTATGAAAGTGTCTAAATTCTACTCTTGGATGCAAAAAATTCTGACCCTTGGATAAGTATCTTGTCTAGAAACTACTATATTTTTATTTTATAGAAGTATTATAAACGAATAATATACTAAAATAAAATTAGAAGCTTGAAAAGAGATCACTTAGATTGAGGTGTGTGATATACATTGTCCTAAGAATGTGATTTGTTCTCTACATGCAGGTCTGCGGTAATCTCGTTTCTAAGATACAACAATCCGGCTAAGCCCAATCTTTCTCTAATGAGCACGATCGCTAGGGAAGCTTGATCCAACAGACTTCTTTAGTTGTCCAGATAGAAAAAAAAAAACCCTAAAAAAGATTTGAAAAAAGAGGAAAAAAAAAGGAGAGAAGAATTCCCTATTTCGTATTAGGAAGTAAAGTAGTAGTAATGTAGATTGAGTTTTTTTAAACCACTGGACCTAGAGCCTATTTATAGATTTTGTCCAGTAACCGATATGGCGGTATTTTCGAAGATGCGATGCTTGAAAAACATCGCATTCTTATGGAAAATGGAATCAACGTTCTTTTCAAAAAAGTCACAACTCTTTTGAAAGAAGTGTATGAGAAAAATGATAAGAGTTTTAAAATTTTTAAACTATCTAAAATTTAGGATTTAAATTTGGTATATTTATTTTTTAAAAATATATATTTTTCCTAAGTTAAAACTCCAACAACCTTTCACAAAGAATTTAAATTTAGAAACCTTATATATAAAAAAATCTGGATAACTTATACTGTGCAATGGTTGAGGTGTCCCATGGATTTGAACCTCACTTAGTATTGATAGTATCTATCTGAAGGAACCATTGTGGATTAGACCTTGAACTAGATCTTTTGACTTAGATTTCTACATATCACACACACAATGCAGATCAATTGGGTCTTTATGCGGTTAACGTCATTTAAAGGTCATGCGCTTAGTACCTTGATTTTTTATGAAAACATTATTAGGGTTAGCCCAAACCTCTAGTCGTGGCCTATACGATAAGTCCTCCAAGGATATTTGTGACCTAATATTTTGTAGATTTCCTATCTTGGACTCATTAAGAGTATAACTCAACCTTCCCAGTATATATTTTTGTCACTAATAAGAGCACTTATCATAAGAATGGGAGGAGTATATTCCAAAAAATATGCTCTGATACGCTCACTCAATCAGTTTCGTTTTTACCATATTGAACCTCCTTCATGGGATCTCCAATCACAAAGGTCGGGTATATACTATCGATGACTAAATAGTGGCTTAAGCCCTATCTTTCTAGCTAAATCTAGGACTCCACTCCTAGACAAACCCTCGGTTAAATGATCTGCTAAGTTTTTCTCAAACTTGACAAAGTCCAAGACAATAACATTACTCTTTTTGAGTTGTCTTACAAATTTATGACGAATCTGGATACATCGGATCATTTTTTTGTTAGTACTCTTTTGATTCATAAAGTTTTGAGTTAGATTCTATATTTTGAAATAAATGCAATAAAGAGCAATATGTCAATAAAATTAAATACCACACTAAGAAATATAACAAGTAATGTAACTTTGTAATTTTTGCAAATTTTTCAAAGCAACGGTATGTATTTTGAGAACAGCTAATAATATGCACAGTTTTTAAAGCAACAATACTTTTTGCACAAATTTTAAAGATGCTGAAAATAGTTTGCACGGAGTTTAAAGCCGTAAAAAATCTGTACGGATTTTAAAGCTACAATAATTTTTTATGCAGATTTTTATTCTGCAGAAAATTTCTACACTATTTTCAAAGCTGCAGAAAATTCTGCAAAAAATTTAAATATGTAGAAAATTTCTGTACGATTTTTAAAGTTACAAATATCTATTTGCACATAGCACTATCTAGTATAATCAAAATTACGTTCTTAGACTATTGGAAATATTATTTTGCCTATAAACTGCTATATCTTTATTTTATAGTTATTATTATAAAAAAATAATTTACAATAATAAAATTAAAAGATTGAGAAAAACTTGCTTGGATTGAGGCATGTGATATACAGTATATTAAGAACGTGATTCGCCCCTACATGCCAATCTGTGGCAGTCTTATCCCCAAGATACAACAACCCGGCTTAGCTTAATTCTCCTCGAACAAACATGACTGTTGGGGAGGCTTGACCCGACCGACTTCTTTAGTTGCCCGGATGAAAAGAAAAACTTAAAAAATATTTGGAAGAAAAGAAAAAGAAAGAGAAGAGAAAAATTCTATGTTTCGTCTAAGAAAGCAGTGTAATATTAATGTGGATTGAGTTTTTAATTAAACCACCGGACCTAGAGTCTATTTAAAGATAGTCTATTTAAGGACTCTGTTCGATGATCAATACATTGCGGTGTTTCCGAAGATGCGATGTTTCAGTAACATGGCATCGCTACAGAAATCGAAACCAACATTCTTTTCAGAAAAGTCACAACTCTTCTGAAAGAAATGTCAGAGGAAAAAGATAAGAGTTTTAAAGTTTTTAACCCATCTAAAATTTCAGAGATAAAGCTGGTATGTTTATTTTTTAAATTAATTTTTTTTTCAAATGTGAGAATTTTATTAGAGTTAACCCAAACCTCTAGTTGTGGCCTACACAATAATTCTCATATAGGTAAGTCCTCCAAGTGTATTTGTGACCTAATACTCTATAGATTTTCTATCTTGAACTCATTAAGAGTATAACTCAACATTTTTAGTATATATATTTGTCATTGATAAGAGCACTCATAGCAGAAATGGAAGGAGATATATTCCGAAAAATATACTCTGACACGATCACTCAATCAATTTCGTTTCTACCATATGGAACCTCCTGTATGAGATCTTCAATCATAGATGTTGGATATCCACTCTTGGTGATTAACCAGTAAGCTTAAGCCCCATTCTCTGATGAATTTAGGATCCTATTCCAAAACAAACCCTTAATTAAAAGATCTATAAAATTTTTTTTAACTTGATAAATTTAGAAAAAAATAGCATTACGCTTTTTGATTTTTTTTTTTTCAAGTTAAAACCACAACACCTACCGAGACGCCGATCAACCATAACTAGTCAACATGAAAATAGTTGCAATGACGAAGAACCCGCAAAAACAGCCCGGAAAACAATGTTTATCCCCACCTAATCATGCCTGCATATGAAAGGGCACGTGCCTTCTCTTCAGTCCGAGTTGGGCACAAGTTTTCGGGTGCGTAGTTTAAAACCATTGACTACTAAAGGTTGCTTCATTTTGGTAGTTGGTGCAGCATCTCAGACGAGGAAGGTTCGTTTTTTAACTTTTTATCAGACATACGTACAAAAGGCAAAGGGGGGAAAAAAGAAACGTTGAGCGACTGTGTACAGTTTACAGAGAGCATTGCATATTATATTGTCGCTAGCCTGGCATGGAAGGAGTTGATGATGCTGGGAGAGAACAGAGAGAATAGATTCTCTCCTAAGATTATAAGATTTATAAGACATCTAGAGCCCCATGGCCGCCATCATTGCTACGTCCCCATCCATCTTCTCCTCTTTGGATTCTTTATCTTCACCTTTACTTGGACATGGCCCATCTTTCCGATGGTGGAGTGGTCCAACGACCAGGCTTCATCTTGGGTTGGGATTTTTTTTTTTCGTGCTCGCCCCAGACATCCACCATGCAATGTTGGTAAAAGTCTGCTGCTGCAGCCAACATGAACATCGCCCAAAAGAACTTTTATGTTCAGAAGATATTGCAAGGCAAGTCTCGGAATTGCCAAACCTCGCCAACCACAATTTGCCTGCAATTAAGAAATTCCAAAAAAGAAACATTTAGAACTAAATTTTGATATCTGATTTACCTTATGGTACCAAAGTTAGGCAATTGCATTGTTGCATGTATTTTCAAAAAATTATTGTATATTGTATACATAGAATAGAAAAGCGCATAGGGCTTAAATTTTTATATATAACTTATAGTGGACATGGTGTCTACTCATCTCAAGTCCAAAATCAGAACTAGGGCATTTAAATCAAAATTGATACTATTGATTATGATCTATACAATTAATCAAATATCACATATTTTGATGGTTTCTATCCTATATATTATTTGGATAAAAAAATGGACCGTTTCTATTGTGCTAGTGTGCTAAAATAAATAACAATGTACTTAAATTTAGAATCCATCTTGTTAGTCTTGATCTACACATGTTAAAATACATAACGATTAAGCATTAATAGTTTTCAATACTTAGATCGTAACAACATAAGGTCTCACATCATATTTACCATTCATTTTTGCACCCACTTGGTGCGTAGATTACTGACTATAAAACTATATTATTTTTTTGGTTTCAAAGTATTTTTAATGGTACAAATTATGATTAATTATGTAGATCTTCGATGTCGTTTGTAAGGTCAGGTCCTAATGATAAGAGGTCCAGTATCGATGATCTAAGTCATTAGATGCAATCTACTATCTTTAAACTACATACATACTAAAGTCATTTGACTTAAAAACGGCTAACTTAAACATCAGGTGGTCAAAAAAGATAATTGAATAGTACAAAACAATATCTTACAACTGGTATCTTCTTCTTCCTTTTTTTTTAGTAGTGCACTACCTCACTAGCCATAGCTATGCGCCAACGCTCTTTGCCCTTTCTAAAACAAAACAACTAAATAAGGGAAAAGGAAAAGAAATTATAAGTACATGATTGAAAGGAAAATTGCAAGAAATTTAAAAAGATAGAAAGATGTAGAATCTGAAAGCTGATCAAAAATTATAAGTACATGATTGAAAGGAAAATTGGGAACGGTCTACGGAATGCTTTTGTATTTGGCCTATAAGCTACAGAGTTATCAATGAATGAACTAGCTTGACAACGGGATTTACACTGCACATAGTTTCATTTCTTTTTTGTTTATTAATGTTATTCTAATTTTTTCCCTCTTATCTGAGTCTCGTCTTTTGTCTTTCCCGACACTTGGCTATTCCTCTTCATATAATAACATTTGCTAATTAATTTGAGTTTTTAATACCTTGGTTATGTACTTCTTAAGAAGTTAGTTTTTGAAAATTAACTTGTGTACTTATATTTCTTTATTTACATTTTTCTTCTATCATGTAAGGAGATCATTGACGAGAGAGAGAGTTCTTTGGCAAGTAAGATGCAATTTTCATTATTTTCTCCTCTTGAATACAAGAAATATCCTAATTGGGCATATAAAACTTTGAGGTGTGAATGTGTACCAACCCCCCACCTACACACACATCTAGGAGAAAGAATACGAACAAACATATGAAGAGCCAAAACTCTAGAATCATTCATATAATATGATCGTTAATTTTTGACTTAAAAATGATAAAAATTGCTGCCATAATTCTTGTGATAAAATAATCACATATTCGGAATGATATATCGATATCACAAGCGATGCATTAAAAATTTAAAGCATCACCTTTTCAGCTATTGTATATTTATATTTGTATTCAAATATCCTTCAAGAATTATTTTTAAACTATGCACATGCTATTTATAAAGATAAGATGTTGGAGAAAACCAAATTTAAATTTTTTTTCAAAGTTATCCTAGAAATACTATATTCATTTAAACTAACATTTATTTTATTTATTTAAACAATGGTTTCGATAATATAGCTTAGAGATAATATAGAAAATTAAAAAGAGTTCAAACATATGAAAGGTACATGACAACAAAAATGAAGTATGTAAATGATTTATTGCTTTGTCATAGCTATGTTCATGTTGAAAAATTTTTGTTAGAAATTTGTAACGATTACTAGGTTTCATTATTACAACTAATAGCAATAGCCACGAATATTTAAGCAATAAATATAGAAAATTGATTAAGAAATGGTGTAAATTTATTTAAGAAATACTTGTGATTTTTTATTCATCCACCTAACAAATGGACTATACACAAGTTCACTAAAAGAAAATATTGGAGCAAAAGAAACTTAGAAATTCTTTCACCTATTTTTATTTTATCATGTACTCTTTCTTTTCCTCTCTTGGTTAGATGCTGAACCCTCTTTTAGATCAATTATAATCTAATTTATAAAATTATTGTATGGAAACAACTAAATTTGTTAAAAAAGACAAGTTTCTAAGGATATAATTTTTAAAAAATTAAAAATGGTAAAATATTGATTTTAGAATGAGTGTTTCGTATCAGCATTTTTTTTTTGACTGTCTTAGAATGGAACTTGCATTCCTTGGCTGAAATTTGGTTCTTTGGACTATGTTTTATAGTGGAAGATAGAATTCTATGGTCAAAAAATTCATTCACTCTGATTTTAGTCTGCTCATGAGGTTTAAAATAGTGTCATCAAAGCAGATGGAGAATTGAATTGAGAAGCTAGAAGCCTCTTCCCTAAAGATTAGTGCAGGAGATTTGACATACACGGTATGTGACTGAGAAGGCTGTGACTGAGGAGATTTATTGTCCAACGTGTTTTCATAAACACTCCGCGGTCCTGCTCTTCTCCTAGAAAAGTGAAAGCATAATATCCTTGATGGTAGGATATTCAAAGGGGTCTCACCCTCTGCCCATAACATGAACACAAAAATCGGACTCCATCTCCGGGTATTTGAACAGAGACCAAGAGGGAGAAACGAAGCTTGATCATTCAGAAAATCCATGGATCCAAGTACGCCACTCTTCATGGTTGTTTTATGATCCTATTTACATATGTTTACAATTCATTTCTCTCCAGCAATGCACATATACTTCGTCACCCTCAGACGCTGCCTCCATCTTGTAGTAATTGTGTGATGCATCATTGAACTAGATTCAATCAATCTTTTCTATAAAGATAAAGATCTCAATCGGTCGAATAGGACAAAGTACCCCCTTTCCTCTAGAAATTGCACTAATGCATCACCTAATCAACAGGCAACATGCTCTGCTTCCTTACAACCCTCATTCATAATTATTCAATTTGTGCAAGCAGAGAGATGGCCACATGCTCTGCTTCCTTACGACCCTCATTTACAATTATTCAATTTATGCAAGCGGAGAGATGGCCAAACACGTTAGTTATTTTACATTACTAGAATGACAAGATTGGTAATGCAATACATCTGGCCATCACACCACATAACTATCAGAACAACTGGTGTTTTAGATCCTTTACAAAAACTAGACTGAACCAATGAAAAAGATAATAAAAGTCGCCTAAGAGGGACTGCAAGTGCTGACAAGTGAGTCTGGTGGAGATGCCTTCTTGAGAAAACAAAAGATTGTCCTCTCTTCTCCTTTGCACTCTCCTCCTTCCCATTGGCCATGGCCAAAAAACCTATCATCTCCTCTTCCATCCCCTACTCTTTAGATCCCTTTCTTTATCCTCACCTCACGAGGACTTGGACCACCTCTCTGTCGATGGACTAGTCCATGACACTGGCTCTTTCCTGGCTTGGAATCTTCATGAACTTCTTCCACCACCACCTCCTCTTGTCCACTCCACTCGTCCGCTACATGTTGTTGGTAAAATTTAACTGCCACAACCAGCATGAACACTGCCCAAGAAATAACTTATGAGGGTTACCAGTTCATAAGTTCTTTGAATACAAGATAGCAAGGATATTTGAATCGAAATAACGTAAGATATGATTCGAGGACAGGTTTACCAGCCCAAATGCGAGCGACGGTGGAGGAGATGTTCCATACGAGGGTGAAGATGGCAGCGGCGACCGCTTTCTTGTGGGTGCATGTCTCCCAACCATCTCTAAATCTCTCCAACCAAAATTTCCCTAGAACAATTTGAAGCAAAAATGCAAATAAACTGGCAAGTTAGGCCTTAAAATTTGACATTGGAGAACAGGAAAGAGAGAAAGAATGATGAGTTCTGGCTATATGTAAACTAGAGATTATATAACAATGCCTGAACTTAAAAAAGGACGAGAGAATTAATATACTACAAAGCGTGGGGGATTCTGAAGATAAAACTTTTTTTGGTTGTTCTTTTGGTTTGGAACTATCTCCTTATAATCATCATAAAAGAAAAAGAATACATATATAAATCGCTCAGTGGAATGGTGTTTGGATGCCAATCACTGACAAGACTAGGTGGAGATTTTCTTTAACATTGTAAGCGAGCCACTTTTTCTACTCCTCGGTTTGGCTATGTCGAACATTCCTTCCTAACATCAGCTATCAGGGATGATTCCTATTTGTCTTCAAAAGTCTATTTTATGCTATCAAAAAGATCAGCTACAGAAGTAGAATAGTGCATGAGAACAGAATTGTCAAGGATATTAAAGCTATAATATCTAGCTTGAATGTAGATTTCTATGTCATGAATCAACCTGATATTTATTTATATTCATCTGTTTCTTCTATTAACCAGCCCTAGTTACCAAGAATCATTTGCAGAAGTAAATTTGGTTAAACTACCATGGGGTGCGACCACCATGGAACATGTCTTGCAACCACCACGTGTGATCCACAAAGGACACAAACATGTCTGCTATCAGGATCACTTGCTTACAAGATATTAACTGTTGGTCGAACTATTGTGTATGGCACATTGCACACAACTTTGGTCGATATGTGGTTCTCCAAATTAATTAGTACCGTGTGTGGAATTATAAATCTAGGTCTTTGAGCAATACAGCTAAAGCCTTCCTCATTGACCATGATTCATTGCACGTGAAAAAGGATAAAAGAGCCGTTTGGGACCTTGTCTAAAGTGATTAAAGTAGGGTAAAGTAAAAACAAAAAAACAAAGAAAGAAAGAAATGAAGCTACTTGTTAAGCAATACCAACGACCTTTTAGTCTTTTTACCACTAAATCAAGAGCATCCATTTACCGTATTTTGCCAGCTGAATGGAATAGGTAGAGTACACCTTTGGGATGGTGAAAACTCCAAAGAACACTGCATCAATAACAAGCAGGGATAATAACAATCAGAGATGTACTCGGCTGTCCCTTTTTACTGTATGGTAAATTGGAATTTAGTGATTGCTTTGTACTCCATCCCAGAACTTACCCAGTTTGGCCAGCGTCCATGTAGTGATGGAGGCTCCGCATCTGGCCATCACAAATAGTAACACTGCCAGCTGCCAGGGTCAGATGTCCCTCTATCAGTACAAGGCTTTGGGAACAGGGGAGAAAAGCAGAGAACATAGCCAAATCTTACCTTCATGGTAGTTGCAGGGTCTCCAGAGAAAAGAGCCCTGAGCTTTAATAGGAGCTCGTTTATGTAAGGAAGGAGCAGCCTCAGAAGCCAAATGGCCTCCTCCTCTCCAACCATGTACCTCTCATCCTTCTCATCGTATTCTACGGTCGCTCCCCTGTCACATTTCCATAAATTTGTAAGAGAAAAAGGGGGTTTACAATTTTGGTGATTGGTTCTGTGGGAGAGTTCAAGGAATTACCTTCGGAGAATGGACTTGACAAAGAAAATTAAAGCGAGATAGACGAGAGCCAGATAGGAAATTGCTGAAATCAGGCTGCAGAAACGGAATTTTGAAAGGATATTAGTGTTGTTTGCTGTTTTCTAACCAAACAAAAAAAAAAAAAAGTACTCACCTGAAATTAAGATCCTTGGCATAGGAAGAGGAGAGGAGGAAGAATGTTCCCAAACCAAACACGAAAGCCGACTTTGAGACATCTCTCCACATCACCAAATTCACTGAACAATTCAATAGATTACTCGGCGGTTAAAGAGACGGAGAGATGAATATAAATTTATAAGAAAACATCTGCGACAATGGCAGGTCTAACCAATGTTCTGCATTCTGTTCTGGGTCGCATATGTGCTCACAAAAATTTCTTCTTCTACTGCAACCGCTGAACAACAAAATCCAAATTTCAAAGAAATCAAACTCGCTAGGAACTATCAAATTCTGAAATGGAATGTAACTAGAGAGAGAAAAAGTTCTGTTGAATTCTTGGAGAAAGAATGCAAAGAACAGCTTACCAGGAGGTGGTTTCATGGGATCCGGATGAATTGCCCGGCGACGTATCACCGGCGGCATCAGCTTCTTTTCCACTTTCGCCGGCACGGCTATCTCATGGATCTTGTTGATTCTCTTCTCCTCCTCGGCAATCTTCGGTTTCTCAGCTGGGATCTGATTAATTTTCTCCTCCTCCTCTTCCTCCTCCTCCACATTCTTTGGTTTCTCGACCGGTATGTCCATTTCCTTGTCGTCAAAGCTCTTCTTTTCCTCCTCTACCTCTATCTCAGCCTCCTCTTCTTCACCACCACCGCCATCCTCACGCCCGTCACCTATAAGTAGCACTGGCTTCTCCCCAATCCCGCCACCATTCCCCACACCATCCGAAACAACCTTCTCCTCCCCAATTTCCCCACAATTCTCGCTACGAAGCCTCGGAGAATTCGACAAATCCGATTTTGCTTTCCTCAGCGGAATTGGGCTTGTCTCCATCGAGCCACTCGCCGCTGGCTCAGGCGGCCTCCAGTTCCTCCTCTTCCTCCTCTCCGTCGAGACACTGTCGCTCTGATTCCTCCTCAGCCTCCTGTACACTCTAAGCCCATCCTCGTCGGCATTCCCATCATCGCAGCGGCTTTCCTCGCCATTGAACACCTTGATGCCACCCTTCACTTCATCCATTCTCATCCTTGTCTCCCAAACAGAGCCCGCAGCCACCCGATTTCTAGCTAGAGCTCTCCTCCTAGCACTCCCCTGCATCCCCTTACACTTGTCTCTCTCTCTCTCTCTCTTTCTCTCTACCTTCCCCTGTTTCTTAACAGCTAATGGAAGGAATGTAGCAATGAGTGGAAGGTGGGGGGAGGATTGTGTCAGAAGTCTCCTTTCTCTTTTCTGTCCCTACTGCTTCTCCCTCTTTTTCTCCAAGCTTTTTTTACTACAATGCGGTGGGAGAAGGGGTCGTGGGGGTGGGAGATTTGTAGCCCTCTCTGTTTTACTAAGCCTTTTTTACTACAATGGGGTGGGAGATTTGTAGAGGAGGGTAAGAGGGATTAGTTGAGGGCTGGCAATAATCCTCTATTCTATAATTGGTTCATGGCCATGGAAGGATCCCTGTTCTAAGAAGCTAGATAGAGAGAGTCCTAAATCCAAGGCAGCCGAGTCTTGCAGGTGGCCGTTTATTTTGGAGCCACCTTTCATTGCCCTTTTGTCTTGTGCCTCATGAGCTTGGCAGAGCTAGATAGGAGCACTTGTCTCCAGGCTTCAAAGCCATCAGGCCTCTCTGGATAGGGGTGTGCATAGCTCATTCTGGCTTTACATCTTTGCTTTTGGATATCTGATTAAGAATTTAGAGGGGGCAATGCTTAACCTTTTAATTCATTTAATTTGATTCAATCCGAGTTGCGTTTATCTATTTAATAGATTGCATTCAAGTTGATAGATTTTTTATTTTTTTAACATCCAACTTCATACGTATCTGGTCCGATCTGATTCGATTGTTAGCATGTGAAGCTACTGTAGTCTAAGTGGTTGTACTTTTTTTTTAATACGGTGCTGAGAGACGTTCTTTTGTGGGTCAGCTATGATTAAGCCAGTGTCCTCCAAGGTTTCCAAAGTGAGCTGCAAGGATGGTGGCACATGCCCCTGCCTTGGCTTTTCTGGATCATGGATCTGGATCAGCCAGTTGATGGTCCCTGATCACAAATGGTTAAACATGACCGTAGGATGCTTATGACATGTAAGAGATAATTGGTGTATTTGCACTTGTTCAAAAAACCTGAAGTCCTCGGATGGCTAATGACCTGCTGGTAATTGTTGTTTTCAAGCATCAAAGCTGGTTTTCCTCCCAAAAGAAAGAAGAAAAAGGAAAGAAATAAGGCTCAAGCTCCTATCATTAAAGAAAATGGAGTGGCTAATTTAGGTGCATATATGCTCATTTCTAATTTTAAAGTGGAATATTATGTCTTTAGGAACTCTCTCTCTCTCTCTCTCTCTCTCTCTCTCTCTCTCTCTCTCTCTCTCGTATTTAGCAAAGTGTCTTTAGGAAAGTCAGTTTGCTGATTAGACGTTATGTTTACATTGGCACTATTGAAAAAGAGCACAACAGGTAGGGGTAAAAATAGATTAGATAATATTCGTTCGAATCTATTTTCGTATCCGAAACTATCTGGATATGGATAGAAATTTGAGTATCCAACTAATATCTATATCCATATCCATAAACACTTTCTGATCCATATCCGAATATTCAATTTCTTTTATAATTCTATTTAATTTTATATACCACTTAGGAACTTAAAAAAAAAAATGACCGTACTAACATACTATTAACTTGATTATCATCGACTTAGTAATATGTTTGATTCTATGATCATAAAATTTAATTATCCGATTTATATCCGTATTTATATCTATATTTTTAGTATCCAATTTGTATCCTTATCTGTTTAAAATAAACATTAATATAAATTTTTTGCTTCTGTATAAGTATTTCTCAAATAAAATAAATGAATATAAACATGTTAGTACCGTTCCATATCCGATCAGGTGTCAACCCTAACAAAAAGCTATTAAATTGTCATAAGATATCAATTGATGCCGCTTAGGAGGTTGATCAGCAATTGCATGTCAAGTACCAATGGACACATCCATGCTTTGGAGCTCGGGCAACATGCATCCATGGATGCGTAGGTAGGACCACTGGTATCAACTAAGCAAACTAATTTGGAATCTCAGCCTACAGACACATTCATAAAGTAACATACGTCATCATAATGTTTTGGGAGCCCATCTTTACCCAGAACATGATACATATAATGGATAGTTGTTGCTCCATTATAACACAGCCATTACTTAGACATATTCATTATTCATTGTATTAAAATAACTTCTGTAAGTCTTAATATTGTTTCAAAAAATGATATTTTACTTAGCAAGAAACAGCAATCAAATTATATGCTTATTTACCAATTTTACATCGTGATCGCAAATAACAATTGTTATAATAGCCATTGATTTATTTCAAAAAATGAAGTCTAAGATTTGATTGGTCAAATGGCAACCATTATTTGAAGTCACAGGATATTTATACTACTACAATATGAGGAAATCCAGACCCAAAGCTATTAAATGGTGAATCATTTAGAACTCTTTTATTTTGGCAATCATCTTTACTTTTTTATTATTATTATTTTTGAGAAAGTAAGGCAGGGCCTAACAGTCTATTTGGCAGATCACCGTTAGCATTATGGTCCATATCGATTAACAAAAGGATTTAATGACAATTAATTTAGTGATACCCTAGCTAAGATAGCTTATTAATCAACTTGTTCTTTCATATAGATACTCAATCTATCCACATTAATTTTACTTATTAAATCCTTTTGTATTCTCTAAATTTGTATTGCTGTTTCTTCCATTCTGTGCTTCTATAGTTATTTTACCTTTGGTTGGGTTATTTTTGTGTTTTCCTTCCATTTTCTGAATGAAAACAATTAGGCCCTGCTAAATATTTTCTCAAAAAAAGGAAAATAAAGTAATGGGCTGGCTTTCTTTCCTCTCAGAAAAATGTTAATTTTATTTATAGCAATGGAGAAGATTTGTGGCTAAGAGATTTTAATTATGTGACATGGATAAGAAGACTAGAGTGCATAGATGACCTCAAGTGAAATGCATATCAATTGTGCTGGCTTTATTATTCAAAGTCAAAGTAGTGGATTTTGTCTGTTGGTATTGTGTCAAAAGTTATACTAGTGCTGGAAAGCTATACTGTCGTGTTTGACTATTATGAGAATCTGTGCGGACATGCGTTCCGTTCTAAATCGGTTATGTACTGGATAGATCTTGAATATTTATATAGGACCAAAAAATTCAAATAACATCTTGCAGCTAGCCATTTGAAAAATTCAAATAACATCTTGCTGAAAAGCTTTTTTAAAAAAAAAATAAAAATGGAGTGATTTTCGGCTCACATGAAAGTAACTTTTCCATGCTTTTTATAAGAAAAACTTTTTCATGAAACATGGAAATCATATTTTTATGGAAATACAGTTTTTCCGTTTTTCTCTTTTGAAAATTCCAACCAAATAAGAGATATTTCATTACTTTTTTGTTGACCACACTTTTTTTAATTTTTTTCCCCAAACCAAACCAAAGCATAAGTGAATACTCTTGAATTCAACTCGGATATCTTAATCTTATGTTTAGTATCTCACCCATATTCATAAATTCTTAACAATTTGTTAATCTTAACTCGTAGGACCTTTATACCCGTGGCTCCGGCCAAACGTTAGCTACAACTCCAAGGACAGCTAGGTAGTAAGCATAAAAGAAAAGCCAAAGATGACGACAAGATATCGATAAAAGCGAGTTTGGCCCTTTGGGTTAGGCGAGATGTCCCTCTCGGGATGGGGGCCTTTTTACATGGGGATTGGTGCTTTGTTGGCTACCGTTAGAGCGGTGGATCCAGCGCCATCTTCATCATTTTTATATTAGTGTGGGACGTCGTTGGAATTTGGAACGGGTACCAGAGACTTCAGCTTTCTTCTGCTCTCCGTCACATCCCAGAGATCACACTCTTCGAGCATTTCCTGTACATTCTCGACATTATTATGCCTTTTCCCCTACGTACGTTGTCTGGGGTAATTATAGTTTTCGAGGACTTTACGTGTTTATTTAATTGATCACATAAAATACTGAAATATAAATTTTTGATAGAGCATTCTGCTGATGTATTATTGACTGATTATGTAATTTATTTTTTAATTTTATTGAATATAACCATACAAATTATAGTATAGAAACTTTTTTGGAGCCGGAATGCACAGTGGAAGTCCTTGCTGAATCTGAGTTCCTTGTATGAACTTAAATAACATTTGCGTTTTAGTTGCCTGTATGTCTAAGATAAGAGAGTGCCATGTGTATCTTGTGTTGTTCGCTATTTTTTCATGCTAGAATTGTTCTCCTATTATTCCAAGGTAATCAAACAAATCATGCCATTCGAGAGATTATGAAAAGTCTGACTTGCTCACATATGATTCTCAAATTATCCACCAAACATGCATGGATTATGAATACTGATGCTATATGTTGTTGTTATTGTACATTCAAATACTAGTCATTGTTTTTGTACCTTCCGTGCATGTTTTACATAAGAAAATGGAAATATCAAGAATCTTTGTGTTCCTTAGTTACTAACTTTTGAAAAAAATTTATTGATTATTGAAAATTTGTCTGAATTTTTCTTTAGTAATTGAAATCTTTTCCCACGAGGTAACCCTCCCCCTATGCTAATGTCAACCCATTGTTATTAGGCATATGGAAATTGACTACTAAGCTTCAAGGATTCCAAGCAATGCATCGGTATCGGAAAGCTAATGCTACTATGGATTAGGTCACTACTTATGTAGCTCGTCATTCAATTGATTGTCTCGGAAGATGGAGTCAGCTATGCTTGGAGAGCTTAAGGACATGCCGAATTAGGACTCATGTATATTTCTACTCATGAGGAATCTAATACATCCGAATTACCAAAAGCAGAAACAATTTTGTAATTATGCCTAAGATTAAGCTATAATTTGTTCAAAAAATGAATTTATGTTGAAAAAAAAAAGACCATTGTTGAATACTCTTTTTAATAATTTTAGAGAATATACCAACTAATGGGTATGGTTTTCAGGGAAGATACCTTCCTATCATTATACATGAGGATTGTTGCAAAAATCATGTTTCATTAAGCTTGTTAAGGTGATTAATTCTAATAGTTATCATTTACCCTGTGGGTATCTGATAGGTCTGAATGTATGGATTGCATATATAGTTCCAGAAAATTTTCTTCATCGGGGCTTCATACAAAGTTAACTATTCATAGTAAACAATGCAGCAAAGTATGTAATTGAAGATTATTTACGAGTATACAAGAATAAGTAAGGAAAATAACACGGCATACTTCAAAGCTGAGAGAATTGGATCTATTAGAAATATAAAGACCAGAAACTTGGAGTGCTTTAGCAGCGAAAATCCCAAGCTAACAGACAAACTATTGAAATTCCTTTCAAAATGTTGTAAAACCTTTTTGGCAGCAACCAGATACAATGTCGATTGGGCTGAATCAAGCAAGCTTTAGGATGTTTACACTTGATTAATTTAAATGGGTTTTCAAGCTCGAGCAAGCTCTACCTATAAATGTTCAAGATTGGCTTATTTTCTAATTTGAACAAGCTTGTTATTAGGTTAACACCAGTCTTATTCGGACTTGATGATGGAAGTGGGATATGCCCTAAATACCATTTGCATATTTAATATCAAGAGTAATTGAGAAATTATAACTATTTTATATCCATACGATCATATATAGTATAGAGTATGTACCATATATTGGTCATAGAGTCGGAAAATAAGTCTATAGGTACTACAGGGATTTATTCAACTAGAAGGGATCCACAGCAAGGATTGGATAAATCTAGGTACTCAAAACTTACTCAAAGCTATGGTTGAGGTTGGACATTACACCTATAAGGCTGCTGAGATGGATAGTAATGGTATAGAGTTTCTCGTTACCGAGGTCAAACCTTACACTGACATCTGAATATACCATCATATTGAGCAGTCACACTGATAATCCATCTCACAAAGTACTGTTAGGGATAGAGATATGAACCTGGTACACAAGCTTGCAAGCAGTGATTTAACCCAAAGAATAGGATACCTTATTTTATTTAAATTCCACTAAATTTGCGACTAACCATGACACCCTATACTTTGTCCTTAATAGGAAGCATGGTAGCTTACCAAATTTGGATTCAAATGAGGTTCATGCTATCCAATATAAAAACCATCATAATGGTATAGTATCTACATTAGAACATATACGTATTCTGATATATTAGACTTGGCTGAGAAACAACTTGAAAGATTTTGAAAATAATTATTTATAAAAATATTATAGTTAATAATTAAATATTTTCAAAAAAAATGTGCTAATAGTTTTTATAAAAGGATGTCTTGACACGATTTAGAAGCCTAATGGCCATGAGCTATACGACTAGATGTTTGACAGTGACATGTTCAATGGTCATGTAGGGACACTTAAATGATATGGCCTTGGATGTTATTTGGACGGATTATCAGGCTTGGGGGACAGTGGGGTTAGACTTATACTTACTAGCCCAGATGGAGTAGACACAGAGTAGGCTTTGTGATTCAAATTCTCGGCCTCAAATAATGAGACTGAATATGAAACACTCATCACCAAGCTTAAGCTTTCTAAGGATCTCGGTGTTCAATAACTAAAGGTCTTTAGCGACTCACAATTAGTCGTCGGCCAAGTACGGAGAAAATTCGAGGCTCAGGGGCCAACGATGTTTAAATATCTACAAAAAGTAAAAGACATCACCTCAGCCTTTCATAACTTTGACATACAACAGATCCCCCCGGACGAAGAATGCAAAGGCTAACCTGACTTGACTAAAGCCATGTATCTTGAGGTCCACAAGATGCCTAGCATCGACGAACCTAAGGTCATGATGAACACTACTATCAAGCCGAGCTAGATAGGCCCTCTCGTCGACTTCTTGAACGATGAGTTATTGCTTGCAGACCGGGCTAGAGCCCGTCGAATAAAGCGACAAGCTGCCCACAATGCTCTCTTCAACGACATGTTATATCGGAGATCATTTTCATTACCTTGCCTCAGATGCCTCCATTCGACTGAACTAGATTATGCATTTTGGAAAGTGCACAAGTGTATATGTGGCAATCACCTAGAGGATAGATGCTTAGCATACAAGGTCCTGCGGCAAGAATACTATCGGCAGACCCTACAAAAGAATGCGATTGACATCATCAAGAAATATAACTGATGTCAATGCCATGAAAGCATCTAATGACGATTGCTGTGCCACTAACACCGATCAACACCCCTTGGCTATTTGTTCAATGGGGAATCGACATCCTGAACCTGTTTTAGTGGCAATTGGGTAGCACAAATTCTTCGTCGTGGCTGTGAATTACTTCACCAAACGGACAGAAGCCAAGCAAGTGGCCCGGATTACCAAGATGAAAGCTTGAGACTTGTATTAATATTTTTTAAATACATGGGATGTTCTTGCATATCAAGCTTTCTTCCTCTTTATGTATGATATGTCAATGAAATAAATATTATATATATGGAGAACCCACTCTGGGTTTTTACTTTTTCTATTTAGCTCTCTATCTCTCTAAATTATAACCTCCTATGTTGTACTGTGGCATTATTATCTTGTTTTAATAGTGGTGGTTATGGTGTTACAGATTTGTTGTGTTGGAGAAATATGACCAAAACAAAATAATTAAACATAACTTTGGCGGAAGAAATATTATTTCATTTTGTTTATATAGAAAATTTTATTTCCTTTTTGTTTATATAGAAGAAATGGATATGTATGTAAATTGTATTTGTATGTATTGTATGTCTGTGTGTATGTAAACTATATATATTTTTGAATGCATAAATAATTTTGTTTATATACAAAAAATAGACATGACAGTATCGAATATATACTTGATATTCTATTATATCTGATGTTGCATAAATGTGTTTTTGGAATTCAATGATTTATCTAAATTAAACTATAATATCTCATAGTGTATAACAAAGACAGGAACAAGGAAAGCATTGGAAAGAAAGAATCTTAAAATCTCACTTTGGCAAGTATGATTATGTGGCTCTATATTTTTTTCAAAACTTAGTTCCTAAAAATATTATATTAATAACATATACTAATTTATAAAGATAATAATTATAATATTTTATAATACAATATTATATTACATTATATTATATTAGTATGTTATATTATATAATATCAAATTATGTTATATTATTATGCTATAGTATACAATATTATATTAACTATATTATAATCATATTATATTAGATTATAATACTATATCATATATTTATGTATTAATACATATTGTATTTTATTATGCTCAATTATATAATACTATGCAATATTCTTTATAGTCATTTTGTTATTTCAAAAATATTTTTTCAGTTTGTTTACCAAATACACTAAAGTTTTGCAGCACTTTAGACATATAGTTACCAAACAACAAATAGCTTTTTGTAAAAAATCTACTTTCCAAAGACTTTACTTTTTCAAAGCTTTACTAAAAAAGCTCTACTACAACAGCTTTACCAAATAAGGCCTTAATTTGTTTTAAGAATAAATAAGACTCATGTTTCGAACTGTCAGAAATGTGCATGACAAATATGAATAGCAAAGGAGAATTTGGGGCAATGATGCAACCAGTGAAGTTATAACTGAGGAGCGTTAATTGCGGGCTGAAAACGAGAGCCAATTCAATTAGTCAATTTGAATATAGATAAACAGGTCATTGGTTATTGCTCCAAGGTTAACCTGATATGTTTCCCTCCCTGTTGGAATACCTGTACCTGCTGCAAAATTCTAGAAAATAATGCTTAACATGTAATCTAAATCTCCTATTGCTGGTATTGCAATTACCATCATGTGCTTCAATGCCTGCAGTACCTCACTCTATGACAAGGCTTTCTTTGGGTAGCAAAATCAAACCAATTCAAGTCTTCTGCATGAGCAGTATCGGATCAAGTTTGTTGAGAGCAAAAGACGCCATAAAGTATAAGAGATAATCGCTTTCAGTGAAAACAATTAAGAATTTTCTTTACATAACCTTTTGTAATAAAAATATAAAGGATATACACAAAAAAAGTAAAAAGAAAAAATGACAAAAATATGGTGAGACAAATGAAAATTTCTACCTGAAATATGTTTACAACTACATGGATTCTGGTTAGTGGCTTACATAAGGTGGCTGCGAAGGGGATCTCTTCCACCTTTTGCTGCAAGGCAAGCTGCATTAAAGAATATGAAGCAATCGTAAAATCATAACTTAAAAGCCAAAAAGAAACACAGGCAGGAATGGAAAGTGCAAGTGGTGCCCACCTCTTATGTTACAAGAACTGCATTTGCATGTTATAAGTTCACATTTTCACAGCATCTGTCCATCTGGGCTTATTCCTATCAATCACATGCTTCGCTTCATATTCTATCTTTGAACAATGAGAATCTCTGTTAGAATTTATCCATCCCATATTGTTTGTGCCGGGCAAAGGAGAGTAATTATTTCTCCCCCATCTAGATAAACAACTTTTGTCGTCAGTAGGAACATATTTTAACTGTCAGAACATTGATTACTAAGTGTTGGCACTTTTAGTTGGAGATCGCGATACATTCTCAGGTTCTTTTTTGAAAGTATTGAGCTTCATTTTCTCATTTTCTGCTTCCTTCTTAGCTTTCTTCTTCTCCAACTCTAGCTGTTTGCAATTCTCTTCATGAGCACGCACAAACATTCTCACAAAATTGAGAAGTGTAGAAACCACTGTGTAAAACACACAACAGCAGCAACTATGATTAATGAGAGATGTAGCAAATCTGTTTAATTGGAAGTAAAATTTAACTGTGTCAGGTAGCGGATGTTATATAACCATCTATAAAAGGCAAAGTTGGGTGAATGAGTGTAATAAGTTCTGATTCCTAAACTAAAAATAATTTTGTTAAGTGAACCTTCTAATTAAGGATTATTTTTCACTCACCAAAATAAGAACTATTTTCATGGCATGAATATGTAAATATTAGAAAAATGCCCTATCCTCTATATTTTCTCTCTCAAACCTCAACTCCTGCAATGGAAGTCACCTCTATCAGTATCTCCACATCCCTGGGCTCAAATCTCTCTCTCTCTCTCTCTCTCTCTCTCTCTCACACACACACACACACACACACACACACACACACACACACACACACACACACACACACACACACACACACACACACACACGTGAGCACACTATTTGTCACTCCTCCATGCAACTTTGTAAACACTTACCATATTAACATAAATTTAATACCATAAATTCACATAAAAAACATGATCTTGTTATTCATCTAGGAAATCCTTGAACTCATTTTTTTTCAATCTCATCCCAATCATTATGATACATTTTTTTGTTTTGCACTGCAATTTGCCTATACATCAGCACTTCTACAAAACAAATAAGGTGGATTTAAGATACAAAGTTACCCTGCTCAAATGGACACCTTGCTGGATCTTCTCCAAAATAGAGGGCTAGAGCATCTGCATTCCTGCCCTGTTGAGCAATTTTCGTTATTTGTCAAGAACTGAACATTTTTCAGGGATTTGATTTTTATAGTTTGAGGAATCATATTGCCCATAAATTGCTTTAAGACATACCACATTAGAATAAAGTGAAGTTAATGCCCTAACTTCAGTTTCAGCAACAACAAGAAACTGCTTCAAAGTCTGGATAAACAAAGAGGTTCCAATCAATAAGGCGGAGCTATCAAGAAAAGACAGATAATAAGAAAATAAGCCAAATAAGTCAATAAAGAGTCCCAGTTGTACACAGCTCCACCTTGCTTCATATTTATGAATTTGGATCACTGGTTGTGATAAAGCAATATTATAAATTGTCGCTAATACTGCGTATACATCTCATCACCTATTCAAATTATTTGTCAAAATTATGCTACAAAGTCTTTCATAATCAAAATGTCAGATTATATCATGTTCTCTTTTCTTGTGACAGTGCCACAAAGAAACATCTTATACAGTCCCATAGAGATTCCCTGATTGTGCTCGAATATTGACAAAAGGAAACTTAGCAGAAAACTAAGAATTGGAGTTCACCGCTCTTTTCAAACTGCATCAAGGGAATAGGGACCGTCTCCAACTCAATGACAGATGGTGGAAGTTCTATTTAATTTGCCTAGCGTTTCTTCCTACTTGAGTTCTTATATTCACATAGTAAGAGTCAAATCATGTGTTTTCTATGGTCACATGTGCCATCTCAATGTCAGTAATTCACAATAAAAAAATAACATACTTTTAAAAATATTTCTCTTGAACTTCAACATTCCTTTGCAAAGGAACATTAAAGAATCAAGCCAAATTTACACTTGGAAATCATTTTCTGTATGTAGATAAAGCAACCTTATAAGTCAGAAACATCCTAGGGTCATCTCAGCTAACAGCTATATAATGTTTAAATTGAATTTAAGCAATTTATAAATGTTTTAATAGCACAGATATACTTGCACAATATGTCCTTGGCTTTTCTTTGTAATTACATGCATCCTAATCTTGTGTCAGAAACTCCTAACATATTGCACAGTTAGGTGAAGGAAAATAATATCAACAATGTCAACAGTCTCTACACTCAACAAACTTATTGGTTTTTTCAAAAAAAGAAAAAAGAAAAAATCAATGAATATTATGTTGTCATAAAGGTAATTTTGAGCCAACAGAAGGACAGGAGGAAGATCTAGCAGGACTAGGGAAGCAGATGATTATGCATTGATACCTCACGAAAAGTTTGTGATACTGGACCATCATTTTCAGATGCTGTTAATTCCTGTTCAACTTTCTCCAGTCCTTTGCTTATTGCTTGCATTTCTTCTGCCAAACTTTTCAATTGTATCTGTACAAACAAGTTGTTTTACTCAATCAGTTGTGAACTACCCATCTGGCAAAAAGCTCACAAAGTTTCCAGAGTCAGACAACTAAATAGTACCTTTGATGCAACTTCCAAGCTAACAAGATCCTTGGGAAAATCAAGAAGTTCTGGAAGTTTATCAACAAGAACCTGCAGGTTGCAAGGAAGAAAAGTAGCAAAATTAGATAGGGCAATGAAATAAAAGACACTTTGTAATAAGAGTATAAATCTCGCTATCAGGCCGTGTCTCAGTTTGCCCCTACAATGGTATGGAACCAGGACAGGATAGTACAGTCGAGATAGACTGACACAGTCATCAACAGCAAGAATAAAAAGAAAAAATTGCACTGGGATCCATCCCGACCATCCCAGTGCATCCCAAGTGTCAAGAAGTAACCAGGATGGTCAGGATGTCCTGGTTCAAGAGAGAACCAGTGTCCCAAACCCAACCCAGGTACCATTTTCTTCCTAGAATGGTGCGGTAACAGCAGAATGCACCCGCACTATTCGGATGTGATCCTAGTTTTGCAACCAATTCTTTAAGAGAGTTCAAGAAAAACTGAGAAAGTGCAAGATAATCCATTAGAACAGTTGATGACATAGTTAACTGCCACTGAGCTATACTGCAGATGAGAAAAGTTTTTTAATACGATTATAATGTCATATATATGTAAAGGACTGTTCCAATAATTAGCAGGAAAATCATGATATCAGCTGAAATGCTCCAAACTGGAGGTAAATCATAACTGATCAACCGAGCAGTACATTTGCTGCCATAAACCCCCAAATGAAGTTTATCAATGAGAGTGTACTAGTAACAGTTATGGCAGTAGAAAAGCAACTAAAAGCCTCAAAACAACCATGTGAGGAATTATTTAAATAAATAATACAAAATTATGCATCAGGATATGCTTTGAAACCTCATGTATTGGTTAAAGTTCTTGCTGAAGTTAGCCTACAACTGATCTACCCAACAACTAACATGTTGCCATGAAACCCCAAAGCTTGTTATTAAGTAGTAGAAGGTACAGCACTAAAAAAACAATTCACCCCAAAGCAACTATGTGGAGAACAGGTTATATATTCATGTATTAGCTGCACAAACATTACTCAGAAGTTATACTTCTAAACTAATCACATCCTAGCTATAAGACTTTACATTATAGGTAACAATTAGCCAACAACAAATTCATTGCTATGAATATCAATCAAGCTGGTGTCACTGATTGTAGAACGAGGAAGAAAGATGAATGGCAGTGGTAAAACAATTATGTCCCTAAATAAGTATGCAAAGAACTCTTTATACATTTAACAGCAAAATCATGTTCCAGCATGTTTCAGCTGATCGAACACTGCTAAGTACATATGCTTCAAAACTAATCATTCATTAGCTGAATGCTACATGCTAGAGGTAACTCATAAGTTATGACTGATCTACCCCACAATGAAATTGTTACCAATGAACCCTTAAACCAAGTTTATCACTGAGACTGTCATAGAAGTAATATACCAAGACAAAAACAACTAGGCCTCCAAAGATTAAAAAGAAGCATGCGGAAAATTTCAAACAAAAATATTCAAAAGAAAGAAAAAAAAACACCTTGCTTGTTGATTCAGGCCTGGCCTCCAGCTGTTGTATTTCCATGGGATCCCTGGTTGAACCAACTTTGCCTACTCATGTAAACCCAGTTTTTTGATCACACGCACTAGAAAGGAGATAGAGAGAGGAGAGAAAAGAGCAATAGGAAGCAGCATGGCCCATCTATATAGATGGAGCCCCATTGGTGCTAGCCCCTTATGTTCCTTGCCCCAGAAGGAATAGTTGTAACCCATCTCACTCATGCAATGCTGATTGAGCTAGGGGCCACATACGTGAGCTTGATGCTTAGTAATACCATCCCACTAGTGGCATTGATCCAAAAGGTAAGGTAGCAAGTCGACCAACATACATCACCCGAGTGCCAGCAGGTGGGGGCAAAGATTCAGGATAGGCTGACTCATTCGATCAGTTGATAGGACCACAACATTACGTTGAGATTAAGCTTCAATTTGAGCATTGTTTCATGGCCAATTAATTAAAAGCTAATTAATCAAACTAATCACATCTCATACGAACTCTTTACCTAAATTGTAGCTGGTATGGAGAACGGTATTTCAACGAACTCAGTAAATCAGAACTCATGGGATAAATCCTACCATGTGATGGCAAAATCATGTCCATTTAAGTCCCTCTACCATAACAATCATGATCTACTGAACTATACCGACCTGGTCGGTTCGGCCCATACTGAGACGATCTGATGCAAGACCTGGTCGGCTCAGCTATGGGGTTCGGAACCAAACCCAAATCGGTCCGAACCGGTGCGAAGAACGAAACCGGCCCCATTCCGCGTCGGACTGGTCCAGTGCCGGCTGGTCTCAAACCGGCCAGTTCCACGCCGGACCGGTCCCGAACCGGTCAGTTCTGCATCAGACCGGTTCGCACTAGTTCTCTTTATCTTCCTCTCTTTTTATATGTTGGGAGTTTATAGGGAAGGCCTGAGAACCTTCTTAGGCCTTCGTTGAATTCTTCTTCAACCTCCCTTCTCGGACAAAAATACGATGATTCAAGAAAAATTCAATCCAAAATAAGGTATGCTTCCCCTCCTCTACTTCATTTTTTTCTGTTTTTAAGCCAAAAATTGCCTCAAAATTTGCAAAATGAGGGAAAATCATGCCAAAATTTTTGATTTTGGCATAATTTCATGATATGCTGTAGATCTATGGATGATCTACACAATTCCATAAAAAATTTTAATTTTTGATTTATATAATTTTTAAAATTAAAAAATATATTTTAGGATTAAAAATCTAAAAAATAAAATACAATTCAAAAAAGAAGGGCCATGCAAGCTACTCCCCAGCTAAATTTAGTATCTATTTACTCAAATTTTGATGTGATCATACGCATAGTGGCCTACGCCTAAATTTAAAAAAAATAAAAAATAAGTAGTCTTTGATGCATATCCCAGGTTTATAAAAATATATGTAGCATCCATGGTAGGGTTCTACATGGATCTGAGCTCAAATTAATTTTCTAAAATATTTATATTTTAAAATTTTTTCTAATTTAAAAGATAATTAAATATATATATATATAATTAATACAAAAAATATAAAAATTAGTAGTATGTATTACATATTTCAAAAGTATTTTTTAAAGTAAAAAATATTTTTTTAAAATTTATGATATTTAAACATATTTTTAAATTTAAAAATTATTAAAAATATATAAATAAATCAAAATATAAAAAATTAGAACTATATATTAGATAAGTTAGATGTATTTTCTGAAGTAAAAAAAAAATTAATCGTAACAAAAAATTTTTTAAATAATTAATAAATTGACGTACTTGATAAATCTGCAGAAATGAAACCATCAAGAAAAAAAAGAACCCAAAGCATGAAATTGGTTAGGATCGTGGGCAAATGCTCTCATATCAACACTACTGAAAGTGCAACACAGAGCTCAAGAAAAAAGGAGTATTGAACCGGTCATCGACCGGTATGGTTTCTAGTACCAACTCTGCGGACCTTGATAACAATATATAAAATCCATCCTTCTAATTGGAATAACACTAGCCCATTACTAATATGAATGATGTCCACTGAGTTTTTACTTATAATATTCAATTATAGCATCAGATAGACACTTCCTCCAAGAAAAACATTTTGCACATAAATAAACTGTATATTTTTATCAAAAAAATAAATTACAAACCTCTTTTTAGGAATTGTCAGTCCTGGATTTAACTATATAACCAATCCTCTTGACCCTATCTAGATATTCTCTTGTTGGATAGTGAACTATTAAACATCAGGTTATGATTTGGTTTATGCAATGAAGTTATTCCCTGAAAAGCATTCCATATTTCTCAAAAACAAGAATGCAGGCCCAATGGACCACAGAAAATAAGTTTAGGACCTAGTCTTTGCAGTAAACCATCACAGTTTCAGTGACTGGTACAGACACTACAGGTCTTTCAAGGTCAAAACATGAAAAGATTATTAGATAATGAGAATATCATATATTCCAGCAGTTGAGTTCTCATATCAGCAACCCTGGCTCCAACTTAAGCCACCATATATGGTTGGTAGCTATATGAATAGTCACCCAAAATCATTCCTAGTTGCAACTAGGCCATCAGTTGTACACTGGTTACCTAAAGCAACCAACTGAAAATATTTTTACGTTTTAATACCATGCCAGAAATTTAATGCCAACACTAGATACAGGCAACATGCAAGAACATGGAAGAATGCCATCACAATAATACTTCATAATATATCTCATGTACCATTGCAACACTTTATTAGGCACCAATCTAACAGTTGCATGTCAAACAGTAAAACAGATTCAAAGTTAGCGAAGAGCTTGGGTGCATACACTGCCAAACCTAGACATGAAGCCTAAATTTATTGTTGCACATTATTGTTTCCAGATTTGATACAGTTGGATTTCAAGATCCATCAATCGATGGACTCATCATACCAACAAATTGTTTTGAGTATGGGGGCTATTATGCGAATTTCAGGATCTCTATTATGCATTATGGCAATAATCTTCTAGTTGGCCAACAAAAGTTTAAACTATAAAGCCTCTTTGATTGGTGAGGAGATCAAGCCTTCGCATTTAGACACATGTCAAAGTTACTTAAAAAAATGGAAAAAAGAAATTTAAAGTCTAGATTGAATGGTCTATCAATGTTGATACTACTAAAAGGCGCCATCAAAGGTTTGTAGCAAAATATATAAATATAATAAATCTATGCTCATCTTAAGCATCAACATTAGGGTGGGACTGAAATTGTGGTAGAATTTAAAATAAATAAAATATCATTGAGTAATATATAAATTTAATGTTCAACTTTTAAAAAGTATTTTAAAACATAGCTAATCCAACTGTGATATTTTTTGGTGGAAAAAGAATTCGACGCTTAAAATGAGAATTATTGCAATTAATTGATTAACAAATAGCTAATCAAAACTGGAAACACAATTTTATTGGCTCTTATAGCAGTCCTACTCGGGCAATGTTTGCCATTACCTTTTTATGTTCCTGGCAATCCGGAGTCTTGAGAGGGGCAAACTAGGAGCAGACCTAAACTTTGGCATTTTTTCGCATAAAGTGGCTACTCTAGGAGGACACAAACCCATGCATTGTGCTTGTCAGCCCAAGCTTTTTACGGCTGCACCAAGCTATGGCCCCTAGTCCTACTCAAGCAATAGCTTGTTGAAATAAGTAAGATGAGCTAGAGGTCAAGGCCAAAGTTTTGGGACGTGGTCGACTTGCTCAATCCGTCATACTCCAGCTATAGTGGGTTAGGTTGAGTAATAAGAAATTTTAAAAGACCTGGTTGAACCTCTAGCCTGAGTGGTTTAACCATTGGAACCACCAAGGTTTCTTTAACCCAGCCTTGTCAATGGCTGAGTTGGGAATGAGAGAGAGAGAGGGTGGGGGAGGTGAATCCATTGAAAGAAGAGGATAAGTTGAACAAAACCATAATCTACATACCGTTGGTATCTCATCTCATCCCTCAACCATTAGCCTGAACTGCTGATGTTGCGAGGAGGAAAAGAAGATAAGAACTGTGACCACTAACCTATCATGGACTATATCAGTGAAGGAGGAAGAGCACCTCTCCTTCTCTTGTTTTTTGATAGCCAGATCAAAAGGGATGGAGGACAGCATACTTTGGCTTCAGCCAGATCATTTCTCTTTGCCAGCAAAGCTTTGGCACCAACCAGATGTGAGTGGATTCCAGATCTCTTCTTCACCTGGTAGATCAAGGGATATGGAGGACACAAAAGCTTTATCTAGGAGCAAAGACCACATCTCCTCTCACACTTCTTTATCTAAGTTGAGGCAATGAGCAACAAGATTGTCTCGGGCAGAAGATTTTTTTTTTTTTTTTTTTGCTAGGGCGGGTGGATCATACCTGACAAGTATGGATGCACCCAATAAAATCAAAAAACAAAATACCTCGGAGTGCCAGGAGTAACTCCCCATCACCAGCCCATAGGGTACTACCGGAATGACTGGCTACATAAGCAGCCACCCAATCCGCAGCCCTATTAGCTTCACGGAAAACATGCTTGACTTGGAAGGCCCCTCCATCCCTCACCATCGCCCAGATATCTTGGAGCAAAAGGCGGACGCAGCCATTAACCCTTGGGCCCCCACGGATCCAACTGATGACCGTGGCCGAGTCCCCTTCCAGGATGATGGAACTGGCCCGCAAAACACACCGGGCATGACGAAGGCCCGCCCACGCAGCCCTTAACTCGGCATCCAAAACCGATATGTCGAATAGTTGACTGCTCCCTGCAACCACGACCCTGGTACATGAGTCCCGAAGAAGAAATCCGCTCCGCCCCCTGTACCTCCGTCCAAGACAGACCCATCCAAGTTGACCTTGAGGAAACTCGGAGGTGGGGGCTCCAAGATGTTGCCGAGGCAAAATGAGAACCCCAGATGTCCCAAGCTATCAAGGTTCCTTCGACAGGTATGATGTGACTGAGTTCTACCGCCTGCACACGGGCACTTTCCACCACAAATCTCGGTGACACTGCGTTCGCCAAAGGTTCGAGCATTCCTAGCCAGCAAGATCTGGTAAAACATGCAAATCGCTCGAGCCGCCTCCTGACGAAGCAGTGGGGACTCCGAACATCGGCGCATGGCCAGTAAAAACTGATCCCTCCGGCCTAAACCTTCCGTAGGATCCCTGCCAGTCGCCAAGTCGCCCTGGCCCATGTGCACTGAAACAAGGCATAGTCCACCGTCTCGTCCACACCGCAATCCCCATATATCAGAGGAATCCTCAGTTCTCGTCCACTAAGTAATACTCTCGTCGGAAGATGGTCCCAGACCCCTTCCAGAGGAACAGTGATACTTTCGGGTGGAGTCCCAAGCGCCAGATCCAGACGCAGTCTGGCACAGGCTCGTACTGTCGCCGGAGAATGCGGGAGAGGTCGCCCACCCTGACTCTGGTCCTGGTAGAGGTGCTCCAACCCGCACATCTGGACCGGCACACCTAGGTAACGGGAGGGAACGGACCCTTTCTGCCAGATGCCCCCCGAAAAGCTGAACCAGCCTAGTCTCATCCCATGCAACCCCTCGGGGACGAGGAGATCACAGACCCACAGGCCCTCCGCAGCCTCGACACTAACCATAGTCGGCCAATGCTGCAAGAGGGCATCTACCCACGGGTCCCCAGCCACATCAATACTGCATCCATCGTCTATCAATTATCTAGTGTGCATCAGCACAGTAGGCAGGTACCTCGCAATCTCTCGCCACAGGAAAGAATATTTTCGCCCTCGTGCCAGTGCCTCAGGGCCCGCCCGCCCATAACGGGCTGCCATGGTCCGGCTCCAGATCCCCTGCGGCTCCAAAAGGAATCGGACTGCATGCCGAGCAATGAGCACCTCCCGTCTCTCCAGAAGAGAGAGAACCCCAGAGAAGATTTGGAGATTTTCTCTTCTTAGAGGGTGGTAGGGCTGACAAAGGCACCATCAATTTCTCAGATTTGCGGATATCTTCTTTTAAAGGTGATTGGGATGTTTTTTTCAGAAAAGGAGGCCAATTAGTTGGTTCAACTGCAACTGACCCCATAATCTGTGATTCAGACACTGAAACAGGCTAGAGTGCGGGTTGGTTTTGAAATAGTGCTCAAAGCACTCAAATGGAATGGAGTGTTTTCCACGTCGGGTATTAAAGTGCTTATTTGTACCATGAGCATGTACAACACGAACTGCATTGACAAGTTGTTAGCATAATATAGGAGTTCATACTGTTATGCCATCTAAGTCAACCAATATATGGCCAATGCAACATCTTGTGTCAGTGTGCATCAAAGTGAAAGGGATTACTGCAAATCAATATGTCATTTTATAGGCATCTACCTATGCCTGACAATCATGAATATCCTTGTTTTCATTTTCTACAACTCATCATCATTTTTTCCATTCTTTTTCTTTGGGGAAGGAGGATTCCAGGGACCAGTCTATAGTTGGGATACCAACTGCACTAAATCATACGCTCTATATTAGACCAAAAATTGAGAATCAATAAAAAACCAAAACATGTAAGTTTCCAAACATATGAGCAATATGTTGCACAACAGCTATAGCATTTTTAATTTTAAGCTTAGTTATACCTCTTATGATTTTATCACAAATTTAAAGCCTGTTTGTTGTTAATAAGCAAAGCGTAGACGTCTTACCATAGTTCGTCGAACCACCCAGTTCGGGCCGTACCGCCCAGTTCGGGCCGTACCGAGCCGAACTGGCACGGAAGCGGGTTGGTTCGGCTATGAAAGAGAAAGAGAAGTAGGAGGAGAAAGAGAAGTAGGAGGAGGAGAAGGGAAGAAGTAGGAGGAGGAGGAGGAGGAGGATGAGGAGGAGGAGGAGGAGGAGGATGAGGAGGAGGAGGAGAAGCTGAAAGAGAAGAAGAAGAAGAAGAAGAAAAAAGAGAAGAAAAAGGAGGAGAAGGAGAAGAAGTAGAAGGAGGAGGAGGAGGAGGAGAAGCAGAGGAGGAGGAAGAGGCCAAGAAAACATCAAAAAACATTAAATTATACTTAAATCATTGAAAAAATTGAAAAAAAAATTATTGCCATTAATTCAAGCTTAAAAAAATATTGAAAAAAAGTGGTGTGCCGATTCGGAACCGGCATGCCATTGCATACCGTCTCGGTACGGTACACGGTACGGTATCGGTTCGGTACTATACCGAACTAGCCGCCGACTAGTATGGATCTCAGTACTAATTTGACGGACCTTATGTCTGATACTAGCCAACATATATTTTAGAAAAAATACTTGAAACCATGAATTCCACATATCGATGGTAAGGTTTTTTTCCTTTTTGTTTTATAAAATGAATTTCTACACTAGGGGTGCAAATGAGTCTTCGAGCTCAATTCGACTTGACTATTACCGAGCTCAAGTAACTCAAATAGTTTTCCGAATCAAGCTCGAGAAGCAAAATACACAACTCGAAGACTCACGAGCCTACTCAAGTATAAATATTTTTAACAATATTATTTTATTTATAATATACATTATTTTAATAATTAAACTATAGTATTATGTTATATTTTGTTTTAACCATATATTTTAATTATGACCAAGGCTTAAATTTGAGTTCGACCTCAAGCTTGAGTATGGCTCGATTAATATTCGAGTCGAGTCGAGTCGATCTTGAGTATTGATTTTCTTTTATCAAGTCGAGTTCAAGCTTGGATATTAAGGCTTGATCGATTTTGAGTTGAGTTTCGAGCCTAAGTGTTTTGAATCGAGTCAAACTTGAGCCTCTAGCTAATCGACTCAGCCCGGCTCGATTGCACCCCAATTCTTCGCCGATATAAAGCACGGTTTGAAGTTTTATTGATTTGTTTGCTGGTTGCAAGTACAAGGCATTTCCAAGCCACATCGGGATCAAAATTCAAATTGTTGAAGTCATGGGAAGGTATCCATCTCACTAGACATTGCCTCATGCATCAACGATTTGGCTCAAAGGTGACTCCTCAACCATGATATCTGGGACCAATGGATACCAAGAGAAGCGGGAATACACAATCCCATCCTCTTTCACATCTGGGACATGACCATTACGTATGTTTGGTTTAGAGCTTTTCATGATTAAAGGGAAGGGAATCAACCAGCAAACTAGTTGGCTTAGCATAGCAACATGATGGGTTAGCAGATGGAAAGGACTTCAAAGAATCCAGTGAAGCTAACTTAGTCCAAACAGACTGAAGTGGGCATTTGTATCCTCAGTCTATTTAAAGGGGCCTAGCCCTTCATAAGCAAACAAACAGACAAAAAAACAAATAAATAAATAAAAGTGTTGTTGGAGACTTCTCATTCTAAACTAAATGCTTCAGTTTTAGCAATATTTATCGAGTTTTGGTTGAAACTTACTTATAGAGAAAAAATCAATCTTAAATATGACTATCTGTATCATTTTTTTCAGCTTTTTTTATATCTTTCAATTTTAGAACGTTTTCCCTATATTAAGCTTAGATGTGTGATTTTTTAGAATATTTGAATGAATTGCAACATTTAGTTCCAAAGAGATTTTGAAAATGTAATCTCTTGATGCAAATTTGGCTATTCTAGAAATCAAATTTCATAAACCTGTAAATAACCTTTATTTATGAAAACCAATTTAACTTGATTTATGAAAGCATTTGCAGGCAAGCTCACATGCAATTATGCATAGACAGTACATGCATATGAAACCACGCTAAAGTTCGGAAAAGATCAACAAACAGAAAATTCCTAAACAATACTCAAGCCTATTCTAATGCACAAAACCTGATTATAAAAGAAAAAATGCCACCTCATATAGAAGAGAAAATCACCTTGCACAAATAATGCATTAGAGTCATCTTGTTGTTCCGTGCACGTGTATCAGTGAGTTTGAGAAGGCTATCCAATCTAAATCCAATGGCCGAACCTGCAAACATGGGGTGGTATATAGATAAATATAATTCTGACAACTATTAAGATGCCATATAGAAAAGGTACAGAAACCAAAGCAAACCCATATAAGCCTAAACAAAGATTATGTTTAGCAAAAAAATAGATTATATTTTGAAACTCTCAAATAGTATCTCGGATGAATGCTACTTAAAAATGAAAAAACTAAGGAAACTTCTGAAAGGATTTGAGCCTTTAAACAAGAAGCTAGAACTACTATACTTTAAAGAGCTCAGATACATGGCCGTCAAACCACCTAGGTGGTCCTAGGTATCAACTCCAGAAAAAGGGCCTAATGTCCGAACAATGACAACTCCTGTTCCATGGAAAAACTAGGATGGGTCCTACGTAGCTCAAGGTTGTCCCTGGATAAATGCCCTCTCTTGGATGCATTGGACCCACCAACCCTCTCACAATGCGAAAGCCCAACTGTGTATGATGCGCATGTCTTGGCTTCCTTATACTCCCACTCAAATCACATAGATTATTGCAATTTCAATGGATTTCTTTGAACACTTTTGAAAGTTGGGAAACTTCTTTTTAGATATTCAGAATATTCTTCTCTCACCAAAATATTCAACTCTTTCAAAGCAGTAGCTCTTAATAGCATTCTTGGCTGTCCTTTGGTGACAGAAAAATGTTTATTTATCCTTTGATACTTTGGTATAACTAGGAACTGCAGTCCCCTTAATGTTCAACATATCAGGCATTAATTTAAATTGAAAAGAATCACCACCCCAGATACAATAATGATTAAATCAGGATTCACTAACACAACTTGAATCGGAATTTGGTCCTCTAATCCAGGATTTATGAAGACAGCAACAGATGGGTTAGTTTCTTTTCTAAATAGAAAAGGCTTAGTCAAGTTTTTGAGTCCACTATAGGGAATTTTGTTCATTTTTCACCAGTTTATTTTTATCATTAGTGCTTAATCCAATATAGGAAGTGAGATCTACTCTGCATTATGTACCATAACCAAAATGCCTAGGTTTGACGCCCTATATATCTGAGGTCAAGATCATTATCATGGATATTGCTATACAGCAACAAAAAAGTATATTATAGCAATAGATATAGCATTCATTTCCTACACAGTTGAGACTCACATATACAGCAATATAATGAGATAATCTATTATTTTCAATAATGATAAGAAAAAGGAAACTGATATATGTTAAAATATCATTTCAGAATATCAACTCACCCCTGGCAGTCCCCTGGTTTAGCGCATTTCCCAAAGAAAGAATTGTTTGCATGATTCTTTTTAGTTTGACAGAACTTCTAATCTGACAGCATGGAGGCCCAAATAGTCACACAATCTTCAGACAAACACTATGTCCAGTTCCTATGGAACTTAACTTACCTCTTCTGAAGCAGAGTTGACAACGTTCAGGTGACCACTGAGGTCAGCAACCTGGAAGATAATATATTTAACAGTAAGGAAATTATCCTAGTAAGAAGGTGAGATATTTCCAAAGACAAACTAAATAACCAAAAATCCAACCTGGGAATGAAATTGAATTTTAAAAGAGAATACTCTTAGCTTGGATTCCACTCGTGGTACCTTCATCAGCTCTAAAAAATACTGATACTCAAGGGAGATAATAAGGTATGTTAGTAACTGACATTTAGATACAAATCATGATGTGTTGTCCTATTTCTATCAAGCTGTGAACCATTATTAGACAGGACAAAAAGCAAGGTCTCAGTTTGGTTTTTCAAGAGATTTTTACAAACAGAAACTGACAATTTCTTTAAAAAAAATAATGACAACGATTAGTGTTTATAGTGTCAGACCCAGCCAGTAAACAGCATGGGACAGCTAGACCGAGTATATCACCTATATTCTAATGAAGAGAAGGGGAGAAAGCTCACAGACCTGCTCACATTTCCCTAGGCTTTCTTTATCCCCACTGTAACCCTGAAATTTAAACCAAAGAGTGTATAGAGATGAAAGTGGTGTTATGAGGCAAATAGCACAATGTATCACATATAGAATTTGAAAGCAAGGAAACTGGTGTAGAACTTATGACCTAAGGCAGTATCTACCTGAACTGTAATATATATTTTGACAACATATAGTTACCTTGAGTAGCTCTATTTCCTCCTTTGTTGGACAAAACTTTATGAGGTTATCGACCTGATCAACATCTAAAACAGAATCATCCAGAGCAAGAACTGAACTCTGTAGAAGAAAGCCAGAAAATGAATATGAGACGGACCATTTACTGATATCATTAATACGATAAAAGCAGCAAAGAAATGTCATAAAACAAATAAATTGCAGAATTCATTTGCTCACCATCAAATCAGCCAATGGCATCTTAACTTTTGTTAGCATGATTTCACAATTATTAGCCCGTCTAAGATCAATCTGCAAGAAATCATAAACAAAGATAAGTTCAAAATACAGCATTTACATTCTTAAAAAAAAAATGTATTTTACCATAAAAGTGGCACATAAAAATACCCCAAATTACAAGCTTGAAGCATTGTCAGTCAAGTAAAACAAGAATAACAATCACAAGCCTCAATATCAATGCAATAGATAGTTGATAATTACTATGATGCCAAAAAATTCAGTGACTAAATAATTATATGTAGACATCAAGAATTGATATCATGGTACACCATATCGTAGGTGCACCATACCGGTTCAGGCTTCATCACTAGTACATGGTACGGGGGCATACTAATAATCGGTATACTGAATCGGCCACCTATCGTACCGTACCGACATAGTGATAGTGTGGCACTGGTACGGTCGGTAGATTTATACTATTCCATCCATCTCAGTATCAGGATCTTGTTTATAACCATTCCGAAGAACTTGTATCTAATTTAACTGTTAGCTTAGAATTTCTTTTATCCTTATGCTCCAGTAATTTGAAAGAAAGGTCTTAGTTGTAACACAAACTCAACAGGCTTCCTAATGGTGAGGCTAATTTAGCTTGATGCAGATGATCCGTTGCAGTTCATTTTCAAAAGTGAAGGTCAGACAGATATTATGTAGATATCCTTGTATGAGTTCTGAAGCTGCATCAATTTTTTCCAATTCCCGGATCTTAAAACTCTTTGTTTGGTGTAGATCAATTGTGCAACCAGGAAAACTGGAACCATTATTTGTATAGATCAGTTTATAGCTAAGTCTTAATGGCTGTGGTAATTGGATGTTTCTACTGTGGACTCTCTTCCACAGCCCGAATGATCATGCCACAAAATAATAGAGATTTCTCCTCTCCATTAAACCCTTAACTATGAAGTCCATCAATTCTGGAACACAGGCATTGGGCAAAAAGGGTCTAACTGAAGCAACAATTCCAGCATAGTCCAAGGCAATCTCAAGCTTCAATTGGCAAGAAGGATTTCAATCTCAAGTATATAAAAATGTTCTTGGGGTTTGATATGGAAGTAAAGTCTCTGCCCAAGGAAATGTTCCAAGAAATCCACAAAGTGAGGATCCAGCCATAAACTGCAAGGCATAATTTTGTTGATTGGTGAAATACCAGGTAAAATTTGGAGAACGTCAAGATTTGGAGAAGATACAGAAAAAGAAAAGATAAAAGGGTACTAAAAATATAATGATGAATTGGCAGAATTCATGAAAGTTTAGAAAACTTCATTTTATTAATTATGTTATTAGCACATTCGTATGTATTATTGATTATTCATGATGATAGCTAAGAATCCTAAATTCGTTTTTCCACTAAGCTGGGCCAAACCTGGGGTCATAGAAGCAATTGACAAAAAATTCAGCAAAATGGACAAGATATTTGACTCCAGAATTTCAAATGTCAGAGCTCCTAGGCTTTTGCTCTCAAACAGAGAATTCAGCACAGCAAATTAACTAGAACGATTAAATCAATCAATCAAGCCCTGGGCTAGTTGATGTTACTAGAACAGCAATCATATCTCCACTGTTCAGGCTCAGTATTGTATTCGAAGTCCAGATACTAGCACATTTAATAGTTTTAAGCTGAAAAGGCAGCTGATGTAGCAGATTTACCTAGACTGCACTTGAAAATCAGCCTTACAGTGATATCTAAAGGCTATCTACTCTGACCATGAATATTCACAGCAAAAAAGAACTCAAACTTGTTATTAGAGTTTTAAATATTGACCTGATGCAAGAAGATAGGGTGGTGAATTCTTGTAGAATCAACTCAAATGTATTCCTAAAGTTGATTTAAATTCAAATTAAGATATCTCCAAACCTTTGTTAACACAGGACAATTAAAGACTTTCTAAATATACAAAATCCAAAATCTTGTAGAACTTTATGGAGAAAGCCACCAAACCACTTCTAAAAAAATAATGCTATTAATATTACTTAAATAGGAATCTAAAATCTATCCAGAAAGTTGCTGAAAAGATCAACAGAAGAACAGAACAAAAAATTGTTTAAAAATATACCAATTATTTCTAACTAATGTCATTGTGAAAATAGAAAGTACGGGTGGAAAAAAAATAAATATGAATATTGAAAATGCATTCTATGTGGAGGGCTCCTTAAAGAAGGATTCCCAATTTCCTATTGATGGAGTTACTAAAGTCTCTCATTGTGATCTGAAGTCCATTCCTCTTCAGTACCCATCAATCTTCACAAGACATTCTCTGAGGTAAGTGTTCGCAATCTTCTAAACTGAGAAAGTGGCTGAGTTTGCTTGTGATTTGCTGTATCATTCACTGCAACCTCTTGTACAGAAAGCAAGGGCTGGTTATAAATACTTGTTCTCTCTTAAAGCAACAAATATTTTGTTAATAGCACCAATATTTGCTGATTGGCAGTGCTCCAACCACATAAGTTAGCAATCCAAAAAACATTCCGATGCAAAGTGAGTTCATTGACCCATTGATCATGTATATACATAGTTGAAGTAGATTGGCATAAAGAGGCATGTTTCAAGGCATCAAAAATAAAAAGATGGCATTCCTACAGCTGGATTTAATAAAATACATGTGTAAAATCATACAGTCAGTTTGGATCAACAATACTATTCATCAAATTAGGTTTACGAAGAATTTTCATTTCTTCGTTAGAGTCATAAGTCATAACCATCTTCTTTTTGTATTAGATCACCAAAGTTGGACTGAGTCATGGACTCATGCTCCTATATAACCAAAATCCATCATCTCATTCAGCAATTCCCAAAAGTAATAACTAGCATGATTAGTATTCTGATATTCTGTAGACTAGCTGACTTGGGGTTGCCTTTCCTGCTTTAAAATGCAATGTGGCTTCCTTTCTATTGTGAGGCCTCTTTGTTATTAATGTTTGTTTACACTTTCACGGTCGATATAATCACATCATATTAATCAAGAAGAGAGGGAAAGAAAAGTAGCATTGAGAAAGGGTCATGAATTGACTTTTTAAATTAGGACATATATATATATATATATATATATATATATAGTTTTACAGAGGCACCAGATCCACAATTAACTACATGACTCTTCATTCTGATAGCTTACATGAAATTTAGACTAACCAAGCTCTAATATTAATTTTGAAGTGATAGAAAATTTTACAGACTAAATTTCACATATTCAAGGGAAAAAGGAATTGAAAATAAGACTATAGCTTCATCAAACAAGCAACAAAATCAGAACTAGATTAACCAAGTTAGGTAAATGATCCTAGGTCAGCAAGCCCTTGAAAGAGTAATATGTTCTAAAAAATGTGGAAATAAAGGAATCAATTACCAGATGAACTTTGTCTGATTTTGGCCCAGTAGGACGCCCACTTGACTTTCCAGATGAGGCCACTGAATTTGGCACTGCTGCTGAGAAAAGACTCTCAAGTTCAGACATATCAAAATCTGGAGCCCTAGCATAGAAAGAATCACAACAAACACATGAGCCTTCTCTCCAGGAAATCTGTATAAAAACCATAAGTAATTGTGGACAGTCATATACTTTGAGGCTTCATCAGATTTTTGGGCCTCGGCCCACAAACTTCCCTGCATTGCTCTTGTTACTTTAACCCAGTGCAATGGCTTCAAGGCCCTTTTGGCTGATGACTGGGTAGATTGCGTACTCCTAGTACTTGTAGTACGGGCCAAACTCCGTCCTTTCCCACCCAACAAAGCAGCACTCATACCATTAGGAGGCGGTGGAGGAGCAGTCATACCATTTGGGAGTGGTGGAGGTACCTTACTTCGAGAACCGTTAGACTGAGAAGAGGCAACACTAGGTCCCTTCAGGGAAGTAAGTAGAGTAGGAGGAGGTGGAACAGGTGGGATGGATGTTGATTGGGAAGTAAGAGCACCAGAATGCTTTGATGAAATTTGAGGTGGTGGTGGGGGTGGTGCTGAAGGTGTAACTGCAGACGGTGCAAGCCCAGTACATGGAGGAGGAGGTGGTGGGACAGGAACTCTAGCTCTCTCGTTTGTCTTCTTTAAAGACTGAGGGGAAGGACAACAGGTTGGTAAGGAAATCAGAGGTGGGGGAGGAGGAGGTGGAGTCGGTAATGACATGTTGGATATATTTCTAGAGGATAGCTGATTTTTAGGTAGAACACAAGCAGTTGCATCAGGTACCAAAGGTGAAAAAGCTTCATCATTTGAAGGTGGGGAAGGAATGGAGGTATCAGTTATTGAAGATGAAACCTTCTGAGCAGGTGGTGGTGCTCTTTGTGGAATTGACCTTGTTGGTGTCACAGACAGCAGTTGCAGTGGAGGTGGCGGTGGCGGTGGCGGTGGCGGTTTAGAAGTGGTGATGGCAGTAGCAGCAGTTGCACTAGCATTTGTACCCATACTAGGAGGAGGGGGAGGAAGAGGTGGAGGAGGAGTTACTGTAATCTTTTGACTAGAGCTTGCTGAAGCAGGTAATTGTGGTGGTGATGGTTTAGAAGAAAGGTTGGTTCCAGAAGGTCCAGAAGTTGAACCAGTCGAAAGGGACAGAGCAGGAGAAATTATTGCTGAATGAGAAACTTCAGACATTCCAAATGCAGCATGATCATGCAGAAGAGCTGTAATGCCAAGAGCTGAAGGTGCACTATTATATCTTGAAACATGTGAAGGAGAGCCTGGCAGAGAATTGCAAGAAAAAGAGGGACTAGACCGAGATGCTGGAATACGTTGAGATATTATTTTAAGCTGAGAAGGATGTTGTCGAGCAACCTGCAGGTCAGGGAGCTGAGTATTTTGGTTCTGTGAGATGGAATCAGGAGAATGTGTAGGCAATGTAATTGATTTTTGCCTCCGGGTTGAGGGTAATAAGTTCTTGGTTTCATCACCGGTTGCATCAGATTTGACTTTTTCTTGAAGCATTGATTTTTGTGGCATATTATCAGCCTGTACTTTCTGTGGAGAATCTGTGTCCCGCTTTTCCTGGAAAGCATTTGCTGAGGTAATTTGCGGCAGAACATGCATTGCAGCATCTCCCTTTGCATCTAACCAATCCACATTGCTAAAGATTTCTTGCACTTTTGCAAATGCTTCGACTGGAAGCCCTTCTTTCTCCTCACCAATAGCCAGATTCATAGTGATTTCTGAATTAGCTGAATCCATTTCGGAAAGAAGAACCTTCAAACAAAAAAAGAAATCTGCTTATGACTGAAAGTTTTGATGAGAACTAATCTATTCAGGGACAGAAGAGTGATACAGACCTCGACTCTAAAATCCTTTGGAAACCTATCTTTAGCATCCCACAGAATATCAAGTTCATCACGGTTTAGCATCAAAATATTGGACCTAATGAAGGCTGTATTGAACATGACCCTAAACATCATTATTTCACGCTCCAGATCCTCATCTAAGCTGATGCACTCAAGTACAACATCTCCCTGAATGTGGCAGTGAATGTCAATCTTAACTAGTTCACAATCTGCCTGCATCCATGAACAAAATAAGTGAAATGCCATAACCTTATATTTTATGAATGGTGAAGTTGACTTCAAAGGCAGTCCAAATTCAGTAATAGCAGTCCAAATTCAGTAATAGTAATCTCACACTTCATAGGTATGAAACCTTGTTCAAAATACAAGTCTGTTGGAGAAAGAGGACTTTTGATGGGGTTGTCCATATCTCTACCAACATAAGCAACCAAGTTTCTAGTGTAACTAGTATATCAAATTATTAGCAGGGTTACCGCATGCAAATCAACTTCAACAATCCTTCTCAGAAAGTTGATTTTGAGAACTTCGGCTTACTGGAGCAAAAGTTTTGTTGTATAAAGCAGGGTAATATAAAAACTATTGCAATCTTATAATGTCCAATCTATACAAAAATGACATGACTCGATGAAGCAAATCCGAAATCACCTGTTTGTAAAGCCGAACGAGTTTGCTCTTCTTGGGTGTGGAGAACAGAACTTTAGGTGTCCGATCCACAGCAATTAATGGATCTTGACCATAAATCCGAAAAATTGGCCGGCAGCCACCCTCCCCATCAAAGTTAGGAATAATCCTAAGAATGACACAATCCAAAGTTAGCGCCCGGTCAAGCGGAGGCCACTCTGAGCCAACATTTCTCCTCGATATATAATGCAAGTATCTCAGCTGAGAAGGCAAAGGATTCAGTGGCGACAGCAACTGCAGGAGCTCGCGGGGGGCTTGCTTGTAAATCATGTCCAATGTTTTTTGCTCACCCGTGTACTGCTTTCGGTAGACCAAAAGTGCTGCTAACATGAAAGCCAGCACTGGCCATCCACCTCGCTCACAGTGCATCAACAATAGGTTTTGCAGACCTAGACAGAGCCAACTCTCACTTGACCTTAGGAAATGGTGAATCATTTCCATTGTGAGCAATGGACAGCCTTCATAGTGCCGGGGGTAATCCATCACAGTCATGTCGTACTCTGATAAAATGGTAGCTATCTGGCTTTGATTTTCTCCCTCCCGAAAGTTGAACACCATGAAGGAGGCATCAGGGAAATGATCTCGAAGCTGAGCCACAATGCCACCCATGTAGACTTTGTATTCATCTTCTTCCAATACATCAGTTGTGAAGCAGGAATCAAACACTGCAGGTAGAGAGGACAACAGCTCTTGATAAAAGTTTTCTATTAAGCAACACTTAAAGAGCCTATCCATCCCCGGAACAAATAGGAATCAAATAGTCCTGTAAAGACGGCTAGTGTCTTTATAGGGTGAGAGTAGGGAAATACTCTTTTCCTCTGGAATCAACATTACGATTCAATATTTAAATCCAATTAAAACAATGATAATCCAACGAACGTGTTTTACTTACAATGACCATTAAAATTAGCAAATAAAATCCGATAACTAGACATAAATCATTTAGATGGAATTCCAAAAATGTCAATATCTCCAAGTTCGAAACATACATAAGCTCCTCCAAAGGAATCCCAGGATTAAATCGTCTCCATAAAGGCGCAAACAAATCGCAATATCCAAAACATTATATGAGAATTATAAACACGAAAGAGATTTAAACTTTCTCTCAAAACAAAGGAAAAGATTCGATCTTTCGCTCAAAATGAAGAAAAAGGTCCAATCTTCTCTAGAAAAAATCGGATTACAAACCAATTTAAACAAAATAACATCAGAAAAAGTCAGATTAAACTCTAATGCAGCATTCCTAAGAAAAGAAAAAAGAAGGGAACTCGAGCATACCGTAAACTCTCTCGGAGATCTCCAGAAGCCCATCGGGCGGCTTTCGATAGAAGAACTTCCGAAACAGCGCCATCTACCAGATCAAGTCAAATCAGATGAAAAACCCAATACCAACAACTATTTGGGCAAAAATGGCAACACCCAGAACCCCTAGAAGAAGGAATAGAGCTCAGCCTGGCTCTCCTCGGCCACAAAAGATCGGAAAAAGGGGAGATCACAGGGGCAGAAGAGGAAACAGCTATCAAAGGTTTCTGGAGTTGAGAGTGTGGATTCGGGAACAGAGCATAGATTTTGCCGCGGCTTTAAGGAATCCCTCACTACTTTTTCCTCTTTTTTTTCTTCTTTTTCCCTATTTTAATCCCATCTCTGGTACTTTTGAGCCCTCGGCTTTGAATAAAAAGGCAAAAAAAAGGGGATTATTTATGCTTAATTAATGAGAAAATCAAATTTTTGGAGAGATTAAAGGAAAAAAATAAGCGGAAAGGGGACTACGGAGGAAGGGAGATCTAGGATTCTCCGAATCGTCTCTCTCGCTTTCGCTTGCTTTCACTTCTACGGGAAGAGACGATGACGTGTGATTTTTTTATTGTATATTTCTCTTTTTCCCTCGGATGCTGATATTTGCACCCACTGTTTTTTTCTTACTCCGCCCACCGTAGTAACTATTAACAACGGAAATGATTTTAAACTAAAAATACTTTCTTGTTTTGGACACACTGTTGAATCGAACGCTCCATTTTCTCGCCATTTACCAGAGCAAGGAGATAGTGACAAGAGGATGATGCATCGAATCAAAATACTTTATACATTAGTTTCCAAATTGTTATAATACAATAAATGGAGTTATAGAAATATTATATATGTATATATATAAGATAAAAGTATCCTATTCTAGTTATTAGTTAGGAACAAATATAAGCATTTGATTTTATTTCAACATCCATTTGCTTCCTTTATGTAATAAAAAAATAAATTTTATAATGTAATTTCGAATAATAATTTTGCTGAGTTAATAATATTGAATTTAACGTAGTATCCATATTCAAACTATATAATCAAAACTATTCTATCTTATAAATTAGATGCAAGAAAGACAAATCTATCTTGTGAAATATAATAATTTATTCATGTATTTTCTTCTATATGATTAAACTCATTCTTAACCTTCTTAATTAGATCTATTGTATTGAATGGATCAAGTATCATCAAACAAACCTAATGCATCTGTTGCTATATTTGAATTTAAATCTAAATTCATAGCTTTGAGATAATAAAATTCAATCCAATTAAAGTTATAGAATAGCTACCATTATTGATCCAATATTTATCTTAGTGTTTTGAATTAAAAATGATAGCTATTGTAAAAAGGTATTACTCTAGTTGCCAATAAATATGTTTTTATATTAAAATATCATAAATTAATAAAAATATATGAAATATATTTTGTACTTTGGTAAATTCTGAAAAGAACAAACACTACTTATTGTAACTATTTGAAAATAAAGTTACAAATGGTACATAAAAAATAGGCCGATACTGAATGAAGATATGAAGGGTGGAGCAGGTTTCGTCATCAGAGATCCGAACTCTAAAGTTGTGGCTGCAGAAAGCTGTCAGTTATTCGATTACACAATTTTCGGTGCAGGGCGGCTTGGATGGGTCTTCAACGTGCTCAGCAGTCCTATCAGCTAGTTCAGTCATTTTGGAGGGTAACTCGACCATGGTCATCAGTTGGATCCAGAGAGGTCCGAGGGTCACTACCAGTGACCACCCCTTGCTTCGTGATATCTGGATGATAATGAGAGATAGCGTTGTTCAGGCTAAGCATGTGTTTCGAGAAGCTAATGAGGTTACAGACTAGATGCTCGCCTACGTGGCCAACCATTCCGGCAGCACCGTGTGGACCGGAGATGAGAAGCTGCTACGAGAGCTTCATGATATTTTATTTTCTGATTTTATTAGGTGTATTCGTGCATGCGTTGTATGAATTACCCGTCGTACCAAAAAAAAAAAAATAAAGTTACAAATGATACATAAAAAAATTATAATATTATTTTGTTATTGTACTTGATGCATGAAAGGTTTGAGATAAAGGGATGCCCTTGATTTAAAAGCACCGGCGAGAAGGACAAAAGTGGTGCGTTTTCTATAAAGAAAAGAGAGTAGTATATCTAGAAAACCTTTGTATCATCCTATTTGTTATCCTATGCGTCGCTTTTATCATGAAGTGACTGACGTGTTAGTGCCGGCACGTGTGCTTCGTGATGGACGACAAAAAGCGCCCTCGTCTCATTAGCGACGGGGTATTTTGGTCTTCTTGGGAAAAAGGGTGGAGGACAAGGGTATTACTGGAAAAACGGGTGGAAGAAGAGCTTGCACGCTACACTAGCCCAGACCTACCGGTAAGTACGTGTGCACGGAACTATACACGTGGCACCAAGAGGTGTATCGTCTATGAACTAAAATCTGAAGAACAACGTCAGATTACTAATATCATGTGCTATTGGTAATAATATAATATTATATTATTAGCATACACATGATTATGAGGTAACAGATATAGATACATATGCATTTAAATATAAAAAACTAATTTATTTTCTTTGCAGTAAGTATTGTTGCGAGCTTCGTAACTATAGTCATGACTCATGATCAGTTTGGCCATTGATCAAAATATGCTGATTATGCAAAATATAAAGTTTTAATTACATCAAATTTGTTACATTGAATCAAAGAAAAGATAAGAGCTATTTATATTATTTATGACAACAAAATAATTTGTCCAACTACATACAATATCGACAAGTTAATAAGCCATATCAACAGATAAGTCAGTCTGTCACGTTAGTCAACATATCAGTCTACTATATCGGCTTGTAAGTTGTTATGTCAACTCCTAATCTGCTACATCAGCTTCTGAATTATTATAACAACTCGTATTCTGCTACATCAGCTCTTGATCTACCACGACGTCAGTCTTTGAGCTGCTATGTCGGCTTCTAGTTTATCACGTCAGTTTCTGAGCTGCTACTTCAACTCTTGATTTAATGTATTAATTTCTAGATATATTCGTAATTTAGTTTTCAAATTTAAGTTGACACTTATAGTACGATCTTAAGTTTAAGGGAGGATGTTAGCATAATTTTAGAGTTCATATAACAACTTGTATCAGCTCATATTATTTTTCTTTATTAGCATGATCTTATATCGATCAATATTATTTTTCTTTGATAACATGATCTTATTAGAGTGATTTTATGCATTACATAACAACTTGTATTAGCGAATATTATTTTTCTTTATTAGCATAATCTTATATCAGTTTATATTATTACTTTTTATATGGATTCTGTATACGATTATTTATAACTTCTGAGATATATCGAATATAATGAAATAGAATAATAAAATTATTATTTTTTATTTTTTTATAAATATTTCAATGATACCTCAAAAAAAAAACTTTCAATATCCAAAGGGTAGATCTTGCCCCAGTGGTCTCTCTCTCATAAATCAAGAGATTGAATGAAAAACATGTTTGTCTTATTTCTTAAGAAAACAACTTTTGCAAATTTTACGGGCTTCGTGTTACGCAAAAATAGGTTTGAAAATTAACTCTTTTGATAAAACTCAAAAATCCACAAAATTAGGCTTCGTGTCGAAAAGCTTTTGGGTCATCTCAAACCAGCCCTGATACTAAGTATGTCCTGCCATTTTGCTCATCTACGAGGATAACGGTTTTGTACATCAATTTGTTGGCAACGACACAAAATTATTTTATTTTTTAATTACTTTTCATTTATCAGATCCCATCAATATATATATATGCACACGATTGAATTAAGTCTTACAAAACTAGATTAATAAACCGAATAGGCCCACTTTACCCGCTTACAAAAAGGTGTTAAGCGTGGAATACCGGAAACAAGTCCGAACCCATTAATTTGCATTAGCCAATCATTTGTGCGTACCTAACAAAGCCGACAGGAAGTTTGGAACAATGAAAACCATCAAGATGACCACTAAAATTCCTTCCCAAGTGGTATGACAAAAAAGGGCCCCTCTGTGTCCTTTAATTGTAAGTATTGTTTTATAATTTTAACCATCAAAGCACCAGCATTAAGTTAATCTTGCTCGGCAGTGGCGAACCTTTCTTTTGGCCTGGTGTTATTTTGGCTGCCGCCAACCAGGCTCAGGTGTTAGTACAACTAATAGAGTCGAAAAATAGAAGATGATGTAGAGATGAAAGAGCAACTATAACGAATGTCGCAAAACAGCTGGTGTCCACCCCCTATTGCTCCTCATTTTGTATTTACTCGATCATCGTAGTCGAGTCCCCTTCAAGATAGATACTATCAGTCCTCAAAATTCGTTTTGCGTAGGTAATACCCTCTTATGCTGTCCTGAGTTTTACCCCTATGGCTGTCATCTCAAAGATGTGTCATCCTCTAGCAACAATCAACCTACAATCACAAAATTCATATCTTCTTTGTCTCTACCAACATCCAACAGACACGCTACCATTAAAATTTACTTTGAGATGGCCAGAAGATGGAGGCTCCCAGGAGATGAGGCTAGAAGTCTTTAAACACACGCGTTGTGTTGCACGAGAATGCTTGTCTACATAAGGATTTGTTTATCAGGTTGTGGCTCCTTAAGGCTCCCTCGGTGGGTGGCATCAACAATTTTGATATCATGAGAAGAGGAGTAGTTTGCAAATAAAAGTCCGGAGCGTCCTTAATTAGTTCAATGCATCGGATTGGATAGCAGGAGGCCCACAAGAAAGTTGAAGAAGTAGCGGTTCCGGCAGCTGGCAGATGAGGATAAATCAATGAAATATCCCTGGTTCCGGCAGCTGGCAGATGAGGAATCTACAACATTATTTTGCAGCAATTAGTTAAAACGCATGTGCATATGACCGTATATCCAATGTAAAGCAAAATAATGTAATTCCTTTTCTTGGAAGGGGGAATCGAAAAGAGTATCTATTGCTAGGCAGCTCATCAGGATCGGAATGACTTTAGGTCAGGCTACAAGATAAGTACGATTAAGTTTGGACCAGATTTGCGCTACGAGTTGGAGCCTGAATTCAGGCCCGAAACGAGTCCGGCATATAGCCCGAGATCTAGCCCAAAAAAGTTACATAGATGATGTGGTTTGACTTCTGATGCAGTGCTCGATCGAAGATTAAATTCACCTATGAATTTGGGCTAGCTATGCTCTAAATTCTTATCATCTCGATGTTTCAAATAGTCCCGATCCCTTAAACATCTTTGAATATCCTCCATGGCTCTACGCCTCCACCAATCCATCATCTTCAATAGCTAGCCACCGGTCTAAGCAAGCAAAGGCGAGATCCCATCCACATACACACATATATACACATATACATATACATATATACACACACACATATACATATATATATATATATATATATACACACACACACACACACATATACATATACATACATATATACATACATACATACATACATACATACATATATACCATCGCCATGGAGAAAGTACGGCATTATTAAAGAATGAGTATCTTAAGACAAAGAAATAAAAATAAAAAAAGGAATTAATAGATAAAAATTAAGTTAAAAAAATGACAGAAAAAAATACAAACTACTAAAAAATAAAATAAAAATAAAAATAAGATATAAAATGTAATTGAGAGTCAAAAGAGAAGAAATATATAAAAATGATAAAATAAAAAGGGCAAGGGATCTCTGAATACATTAATGAAAATGTACTGCTCCATTTTTAAGAGTCAATCACGTGAAAACTTTCCAATTATATATAAAAAAGAAGAAGAGAAGATAAATAATGGAAGATAGAGATAAGAGATACAGGCTTATATCCATCACCTTCTACAGGGAAAAAAATCACAATATTACAGGGCAAGTATCGCAAAAAATAAGAAAAAGAATTAACAAGTTAAAATTAAAATTTAAAAAATAAAAATGATATGAAATACAAAGTTTTAGAAAAATAAAATTAAATTAAGAATAATGCAAAAGGCCAAATAAGATATAGAATATAAAACATTAAATATAAAAGTAAAATTAAAATTAAAAAAAATATAAAAATAGTAAAATAGTAAAATAAAAAAGGATAAGAATTCTCTAAATCAATTGATAAAAATGCTTGATTTCATTTTGAGAGCCAATCAGTGAGGTCGGCCTCAAACCTTTCCAATTATATAAATAAAACAAAATTAAGAAAATAAAAACTAACAAAATAAAAGGCAAAGTAAAATGTATAACATAACGCTTAAGATACAAAAGTAAAAGTAAAATTAGAAAATAAAATACAGAAAACTAAGGAAATGAAAAAAGGATATGAGTTTTCTAAATCTATTGATAAAAATGTATGATTTCAAGTTGAGAGCCAACCAATGATGTCTAAATATAGAGGAGAAGAAAATGAGAAGATAAATAGATAGATAAATAGAGATAAGAGATACAAAGATAAACACATGTATCGACTTTTATTCCATGGAGAAAGAATAAGCATCACAACAAATAAAAAATATTTTTTTAAAATAAAAGTTTTAAAGAAAATAAAATAAAAAATAAAAATGAAAAATGAAAATAATAATACAAAAGACAAGTATAATACAAAATAAAATATAAAATATGAGATAAAACTAAATTAAAATTATAAAGGTATATCCAAAGAAAATGGGAAAATAAAAAAATTATGGTCAGCCGGATTCGAACTTGCACGGGCAGAGCCCACATGATTTCTAGTCACGCGTAATAATGCATGACCACATTAAAAAAATTAGGAACAAAGCATACAAAAATAATAAAATAAAAAAGGGTAAGAGTTCTCTAAATCTATTGATAAAAATGCAGGCATGTAAGGATGTTCTCAAACCTCTCCAATTATATAAAGATGAAGAGGAAAAGAAGATGAATATAAGATGTATAAAGATATAAAACCATCAAATGTTATATTTTGGAAAAAATACAGCAAGATTAAGGAAAAGTATTGCAAGAAATAAAAATAAAATGAAACACAAAAATTAAAATGAGAATTAACAATTTAAAATAAAAAATAAAAAAATACAAAGCAAATAAGATAAAAATAAAAATAAAATAAAAAAATAAAAAATAATAATATAAAATATAAAATGAAATATGAAATCTAAAATATTTACAATCTTATGAGGAATGACAATAAAGCTACTTAATTTATGATATATATGTACACAGTTTTGTAGAGAAAGAAGTAGATGCTACTATGCTCAGGTGGATCGGAAAATTAGTGCATCCATCTTCAAAATCAATGCTAGGGTGTCCAAATTGAAAATCCAAGCTATGGAATATGATCTACACTATAAAAAAATATCTTTAAAATAAAATTCATATATTTTAATGGTCTCTGATATATGCATCAAATTGGCACTAAAAATAAATGGTATTAATTGTACTAGTCTAGTAAAATATATGATAAGACATATAAATTAAATATTCACTTTATATCGTGATCCTCGCATCTTAAAATATGGATAGAATTAATTTTACCATATTTTGATATTAAATCATAGTAAAACACAACATCACGCTACTAAATTTTTCCATTTTGAGACCTACATAATGATCATGTTAGAGACAACTAAATATAGCAATTTTGGTTTCTAGGTTTTTGCATAATACATATCATATTCTATGGTTTAGATCTTGAATTTTGATGGTCTATTATTTACACCTTGTTTGGGCAATTTAAATAGTAGCTATGAGCAAGTGCTACGTGGACGAGGTTAAGAGATTAGAATAGATAGAAAGCATGTGATCCCTACTAAACCTAGTAGTAATAATCTAACTAAGACAAGTGTACGAATATGGACCGAAGGGACAAGACTTGACCATGGGTATTTTTAGGCACAAGATGAGGAATATTAGTTTGATCTTGAATAGGATTTGGCTTGCTACCATATATGAGGTATATTGAATCGTAGGAGAGAACTTCCAGAACCATTGAAGATTGTGACAAGCCAATATAGATGGCTATAGGAATTCAGTGGTCATTATGCAGTTTTTTGCTAAGTATATAAATAATAAATTGTAATCCTAGCAGAAGGACCTTTAGCCCATCGATGAAATTAATTTATCTCTATCTTTCATCTGTCTTTACTTTATCTTTAAACTTTTTGCTCTATTTACTAATGGAACAATTTATCTATAGAAGTAGTGGTAGTATACTTTGATCGTAGCTCTACTTCCATCCTATCCTGCCCTAACATCCTTTTTTTTAAACGGACAGTATGATGGTAGTGAAAGTCCTCGAAGTTCAATATACCTAGACTGGTGCTACTTTTATCATTATCTTTTGATCATCCTATTTTCGGTTAATTCGATGCCGGTGGCACACTTATGCACATATGGTAGCCTAACCATAAAACTTATCACCATTCTCTACCAACGACCTGCTTTTCTAACTTGCTTGTCTTTCCCTTTCTAGATGGTCGAAGCTAAGGCTGCAAATGGGTCGGGTTGACTTGTGACCCGACTCGACCCATTTTGGAGGACTCGTGGGGCCGGGCCGAGTCCTAAAATTGAACCCATTTTATTTTTTCGGTCGGGTCTGCGTTTACTGAATTCTGACCTGCCTTGACCTGATCCATTTGAAATTTGAATAATTTTTGATTTTCAATCTTGCGACCCAACCCAATTCGACTCGAATTTGTAAAATTATCTAGGCCTACGGGCTGCACCCCATAGGGGTACAAACAAGTTTTTAAGCCATGGATCGGTTGACCTGAACCGAATCCAAACCGGACCTGAATTTTTTTGGTTGGATTTGGGTTATAGATGGACATGATCCGACCCGAATAACCCATTGGGTCAAAAATTATAGTGGTGAACCTGACTCGACCCGATCCGATCTTCTATTTGGTTAGGTTTGGATTCAAAATTAGGATCCAAATAAGAAACTGGGTTGGGTTGAGGTCACTTGTGACCTGACCTGATCTGACCCATTTGCACCCCTAGTCGAAGCGAGAACCAGCACTGAGAATTTTTTTTGGCACATTCATGAGACAAAAAAGCAAAAGTTTCTTTAGCATACCCAGCGGGAATTGTTGGTACACACCTATCATTTATTTTGGTGATGAATGAACTGATTTCCTAGTCCACCTAAGCACACAATAGCATATCTCTCTCTCTATGTAATATCAATCTTGATGGAATTATATTTGACTAAAGGGTGCACATGGTGTGCGCGCGCTTAATCAAATACCTAATTAATTAGTTCGTGTGTATTTTTCTCATTGTCATTTAATGTATGACTATGATCTTCTCGTGAAAGAAAACAAAACAAGAAGGAGCTAATTGGAGCATGGTTTGGACTTTGTTGGATTCATATATGTGCCAAAATAAAGAAGTTGAAAGACATGGTGAACACTTTAGGTGTTATACAGCAGAAAGAGTACAAAGTATGGAACAAGATCACTCTTTTAGATAAATCACTATAATAGTATAGACAACATGCATAATATAATAAAAGTATACCTACTAGGAGACGTTAATACCATGAAAATACATGAATTTTTAAGATTTTATTATGTAAAAATGCATTGGTGAAAATGCATGGTTTCATTTTTGAGGCCTAGTCATATGAGACTGGTCTTAACCATTCAAATTATAATAGAGAAGAAGAAGAGAGAATAAATAAATAGAAGATAGAGATAAGAGATGCAAAGTTATATATCCATCACCTTCTATGTTTTCAAAAAAAATACCACAATACTAAAAATGTATCATGAATCATATAAATAACACAATAAAATACAAAAATAATAAAATATCAAAATAAAAAATAAAAATAATGATAAAAATAAAACTATTTAAACATAAAATTAAGTAAAACACAAAAAATAAAAAAGATAATATACACAAAATAATAAAATGAAAAAGGTCGGAGCTCTCTAAAATCCATCGATAAAATTCACAGCTTCATTTTTGAGAGTTGGTCACGTGCGACCAAAGCTAACAACTTTCCAATTATGTGAAGAGAAGGAGAAGAAAAGATAAATAGATAGAAGATAGAGATAAGATATATATGTAAGAGTATGCGTTTATGTGTGTGTGTAAAAGTTGTCCAAGTAAAGTAAAATTACAAATAAAAAAGAATACACAAAATAAAATAAATTAACAGTTAAAGTTGAAAATTTAAAAATATAAATGAAAAATGATAAACAAAATGCTAAGATAACAAAATAGAAAATGGAAATGAAAATTGATAATACAAAAATAAGATAAAATATAAAATATGAAATCAAAGTAAAATTATAAAATAAAAAAGAATCTACAAGCATTAAAAGAAAATAAAATATAATAAAATATAAAATACGAAACAAAAGTATAATTAAAAAAATACATATATATGTATGTGTTTATATATATATATGGGTGTGTGTGTGTGTGTATGTACATATGTATGTATGTGTGTGTGTGTGGGTTGTCAAACTAAAGTAAAATTACAAATAAAAAAGAATACACAGCATAAAATAAATTAGCAGTTAAAGTTGAAAATCTTAAAATATAAGTGAAAAATGAGAAACAAAATGCTAAGAGAACAAAATAAAAATGGAAATGAAAATTGATGATACAAAAATAAGATAAAATATAAAATATGAAATCAAAGTAAAATAATAAAATTGAAAAGAATCTACACAAATAAAAAATATTAAATGAAATAAAAATAATAAAATATAAAATATGAAACTAAATTATATTTTAAAAAAATACTAAAATAATAAAAATGAAAAAGTGAGACGTTTAGAAGGAAAAAACGTGGTCGGCAGGATTCGAACCTGCGCGGGCAAAGCCCACATGATTTCTAGTCATGCCCGATAACCACTCCGGCACGACCACGTTGGCTGATGATTTCTCGCTTATGATTTGATAACTAGACCCTAAACACCTCTCCCACCATGCATCATGGCTACTTTTTGTTTTTTTTTTTTGGGATCGCACCTCACGTATGTAAGTATAGCAAATAAAGTCAAAAAAGAGAAGTTAGCTGAGCAAGTAGAGAACGTCCACCTGATTCATCCAGAGAAAACCTCCAGAGTGATGCGTCGCGTAGGAGGCCATCTAGTCAGCGGTTGTATTCGCCTCCTGATACACATGTGAAGCCCTAAATGCGCCACAGTTCCCGGCCATCCTCTGTATGTCATGGATCCGAGACAGCCCGTCCGTCATGGTATGACGCCATCAGATCTCCTCAATCACAGAGGCTGAGTCACCCTTCAGGTGGATGTACTCCACAACCAGAGTACGCCTTACATAGATGACACCCTCCCATGCCGCCTTTAGCTCTGCTTCAATGATAGAGGTGTCGTAGATCCGACACCCACCAGCCACTATAAATCTGGAGCGGTTGTCTTTAAAGGCAAAGCCAACACCTCCTCTCTCATCTTGTTTTGCAGCACTGCCATCAAAATTCACCTTAAAAAAGCTAGAGGGTGGGGGCTCTTAGAAAACAAAGATAAACCTGGTCGCTGACTCAGCTGGATGAGAGACTCAGATGGCCCTAGCCATCTCAGGGGACAATGATGGTGCACTGTTGATGACCTCCGATGCATGAAGCAAAGTTGTAGCCGCCGCCACCCTCGGATGTAGCCACTTGTCCTCAAAGATCTAAATGTTACTATCTAACCAAGTATGGTAGGCCAAATAGACATACCAGATCCCCCACTCCACCATGTTTGACTTTCTAGCAGACGCCCTCAAGCGAGTGAGAAAAACCTCTATCAGGGACCTACCCCGCTCGATGTCGAGGGAGATCCCCGCACACCCCAAAATCTGGGCCGCTCGCGGGCAACAGAAGAGGGCATAATAGATGGTCTCCTCCGTCACGGGAGGGCCCCACATACAGAGGAGACCCTCACCCCTCTACTCGTTAGGACACCCCTAGTAGGTAAGCACCCCCAAGCCACCTTCCATATAAACATAGCAACTCGGGGATGGACATGCAGCCTCCAGATCCAAGCCCCCTCTATCAGCCTCCCAGAGCTACTCTAAACTCTCCTATCCACCCTCTCCTCGGTGGGGATCGGCAGAGCCAAAATTCTTTCGGCCAATGCCTCCTCGAAAGTGCCGCGAATGAGGTCCACATCCCATCTTCGCTCACCCGGGATGATAAGGTTACAGACTCTACACCCAACCAGCTATTCTGGGTCAAGAAATATGGGCCACCCACACAGTGGCAGTGCCATTAACCATCCGTCCTCAAGGATATCAATCGCTTGTTTATCTCCGACCTCCCACCTGATCGCCTCAAAAATTTTTGGGCCTTGAGTGCAAATCTCTCTCTGGATAAAACAACTACGGTGACCGATGCGGAAGGCATATGCTCTAGTCGAATCCTTTTTAAGGAGTTGTCTAGAGAAAAATAAATAAATAAGAAGAAACCAAGTAAGATAAATGTTTAGCATCTTTTTACCATCTTGAACACGGTTTATTGTATCTTTTTTATACCATCCATCTACTTTTAAATGTCATGCCCCCGCCTGCACAGGGCACGTGAGGCACCCAGTGCCCACGTGGGGGCCACATGAGGGGGGATTGCGGAGCTCCCCTGCCAGATATTGTCCGGTTCCGGGGCTTCACGCAAGCGTCCTTCATCTCTCCTCGATTTTGTTTTCCATCCAAAATGCGTCTGCAGGATTTGGAGACACCCACCTCATATGCCCAGGCTCTGGAACGAGTCTTTCCGATGTGGAACTATTGGATCTCACATTAAATGTACTTGCTTTAATAAAAAAATCAAAATTAGTGTATCTTGTTCCGCCTATCCTTTTTACAAATTCTTTGGTCCGGGAAAGCCTGCATCGCTTAATAAAAATCGGAAGGGTTTGAAGCGAGGGTGGAGTATGATCCACAGCGTCTCTTGGCTTTTTCTCAAGAAAATCCAAGAAGTTTCATAAGTTGGGTCGCTATTATAATGCTGATACTCCTAAAGTTCCACACCTCCATAAATAACTAATCAGAAATTTTAAACTTTGATACTCGGCAATACAAATGTCCGAAACATGGTTTAGTATCGCAATAATCGCGTACTAATGCTATGCTATGCTCATTCACCAAATCATTCTCATACCAATACGGTACAAAAGAATTGGTCCAATTACAAGAGTTAGTATGAGGATAAATCAATGAAATGACAAGCCATACTTGTGCCACCTCGGCATATAGCATTGATGGGTGACTAATCAGAGGCTGTGACCACAGGAATTTTCCAGTGGTCAAATTTGAAACCATACTTAGGGCCCAATAATCCAGCATTTAGGGCGACCTTAGTTTGTCAGATACAAGTTTGTCCATTAGTCTATGATTGCTTTATTCTCATAAAAATCAATTCAGAAAGGAAAATCCATCCCAAGAGTTTTTGTCAATTCCCACTTTAATATTTGTACAAATGACAAGGTCGCATATTTGTGGCATATTGGTGGGTACATTTGATTGAGCCAAGCACATATGGTTCACGAGAATCTAACAAGCCCCACTGCCCGTCAGCCATTTAATGTGTTTTGTTGCAAGCTTAGTTGGAACTCGAATTTGGGGCAATAACACTTAACCATTTAATTTATTTAACTGGATTAAATTAAATCATTATTCAATAAAATTATCAGATTTTAATCTAAATTTTTGATTTATTTAATAAATAAATTAGGTTTGAATCGATAGATTTTTTGTCTATTTTATATCCGGTTTGATCCATCCGTGTTGATGGCCACTCCTAACCTGAACTTAGAACTAGAATTAGCTCAGGCTGGCCCGAGGTTCATCAAGCTAGGTCGACTTCGGGTCGAGATATAAGCTAAGCTTGAAAAAGTACAGACAGAATGTAGACTTAAATGTAAAGCCCATTTATTTTTCGAGCCGGACTCGAGTATATTATTAGCTCGGCTTGGATCGATTCCGAACCCAAGCCCAAATAAGGCCCGAATGGAGCTCGAATTCAGGTCCGAAACAATTTGTTTTTGTATGTTATTGGTTAGGAAAAAATAATGAGAAAGTAAAAGACAAATTAGAATGGGTTTAGCTGAGAATAGTATATCATATTATTTGTTTGTATTATATGAGAGAGCCCAATTTTTAGTTAACTCATTTACTTATAAAGTAATATAATAAAATATTAAATTTTAATTGAGTTCAGACTAGATCTATGTTTAGCCCAAATGAGTAATTTAGATTTGCCCAATCGGGTTGTAATCGGGCTTGGCTTGAGCTTGGATTGTGTTTGAATCTAAATCATCCAAAAAAATTTTGAGCCTAAATTTGCCCAAAAACTTCAAAATAAATAAATAAATAAATAAATTTAGGCGCAATTGAGGTAGCTCATAGCCCGGCCCATGAACCCCTCCATGCGACGTAAGCAGTCCCTGGCTCCCGCGAAATAAAACCAATAACAATTCTTCGTTCTATTTCTATTGCGGCTCGAGAATGGCGGCGTTCTGGAGGCAGAAGAGGTGGAGCCTCCGCTTCATCGAGGAGAAGCAGCGAATAGTAGATTACCCGCACAAGCCCGACGGCGGCAGAGACGAGGAAATGGAGGCTGGCAATAGAAAAGAGGGACCTTTCTTTGTCTCTGCCTCTTTCCGCTTCTTGGTCGAATGCTTCGTCGGCCGGTGGGTCGTCTTATTCTCCTCGGTCACCGCTCTCCCGGTGGCTTCTCCCCCTCCGGAAGCCGTCGCCGGGCGTCCGCAGAGGCGGTGGAGGCGGAGGGGGAGGAGGAAAGGCGGGGTCAGGATTGGGTCGTTTGGTGCGGTTGCCGAGGTTTTGCTGTAAGAAGAAGAAGAAGAAGAAAAAGGAGGAGGAGGAGGTGGGCCCTTCGGTTTCCGAGGTCGTGGAGGGGGATGGGGCTGGGTGCAGGGGGAGTAGTAGGACGCTCTCCGTTTCTTCAGGTATTTCAGTTTTTTGGTTGAATTAATTTCTTCTGGATTTGCTCCTAAAAGTGTTTTTTTGCTAAATTTTATAGAAAAAAGTGAGCTTTTGATGCATCTCTTGGTTTAATTTTGACCCGGTTTAAGTTGCAGTCTATCTGTTCGATATTTTGATATCAGTATATTTCATAACTGGTGTTTGAAGATTGATTCTGTTTCGTTAAATTTTGTGGATAGTTCAATCAATTCTGGTTTTGCAGTAGTATTTATATGTCTCCGTTTGGGATCATTTCTTCTTCCTTTTTTTTTTTAAACAATCTTCATTTTTTGGGGGACATGCTTCTGCTCAAAGTGTTGTTCAAGACAACCATTTGATATTAAATATATGGAGGAATTTCATTGCTGTGAAAGAATTTTGGTTGGGCTCTACAATTCCATATTATAAAGCGTGTAGAGTTTCTTTCTTTTATCTAAAGAACTGTATTTTTGTGTTACATGTTAGGGGCCTAACAGAATTGAATTTTTGAGTGCTGCTAGTGAAATCTATCTACTGTCTCATTCACTATAATTTTTGTGTTCACGATGTTATAATGCGGATTGCACATTATAATACTGCTACTTGTGCCCAGTGTATACCAGGAATGAGCGCCAAACCTGGTTCAGTGCCCCATACAATTACATGGTGGGTTGGTGGTTTAAGAGGGTCCTTAATGCCCACTTTACCCGCAGCAGTTCACGAAAACCTGATCAGGTTACATGCTGAGATAAACTAAGCATTATTCTATGGCATAATTGTTTACAGTTAGTTGGCAGACCACTTTAGGTCTGCCAATGCTATCACTGTTTGGTGCTAGCCTCACAAGCCCAGACAAACCCATAGTTCTAAAAGGGCATGACGCTTTCCACTGCTTTCGGCGTATAATTTTGTTGTTAGCATCTATCTGCACAGGCTATTTCTTTGTGGCTTTCTCAAGGATTACTGTTGCTTTTGCTGCTTTCTGTATCGTGCTTCTCGTGCAATACGTTATCTGCAGCCGAACCTTCACACATTATTTAGTCTGTTTGTTGTACTAAAACATAAAGCTTCTAGAGCTACGACTGGTTATATTATAATCATTGTGCATTCATTTCTGTCTTCCCAACATCTACGTCTTAAGTGTGACAGGATCAGCATCTGATGAAATATGCATATATGCATGTGTGCACAATGCATATACGCATGTGTGCACAATGCATATTACTTGTAGTTAATAAGAAAACCACATTACTCTAATGCAAAATCAATGTACACCATAATTCACAAATTAAAAAAATCTAAATATAGTACTTGCAGTTGATCCTTGGAACCCAAAGGATATAAAAGGAATGGTACAATCAGGATTTTTAACGAGTTAGGAAAGGGCTGGTAAGAAACAAGACATGAAGATTAATCAATGTTGAAGTCATTGTCTGGAGAGAAATGGCTAGGATTTTCATTGGATTAGGCAATATGTTGTTTTGAATTATTGGTTTTGTAAAGAACAACATTGCTGACAATTCCTAAGATGATAAAGCTATGTAGACTTTGAATCTGGTAATCTTTGATATTTTGGTTCAAGCTTGCATTTCGGGATTCGTGAATATTCTACCTTCATCTTTTCTTGCAGCCATTTGTGTTGTGAGGATGCACATGGGAATCCTTTAAACAAGATGCAATTTAGGAAAGCCTACATTTGGCTCAAGCCTACTATGTGGGCAGTCTTGGTGGTTTATAATGCTGCACATTATGTTGCCTTTTACACCGTAAATTCTTTGCCATTATCATGCTAACTTAATCTTTGCCTGTTCCACAGTGATGATTGGTTTATCTTATTTACTGTATTTTGTGGTAATCTTGAACATCCAGGCAGGTCCCATAAGGAGGGTTAATAGGAATCATATAAAGAGTTCTGTGAAGTATTTTTGAATATCCTGGTAGATCGTTTTTGGAATCAAGTCTCTGTTCAGAGATCTCATTATGTTGTGGCTCACTATTACTTCCAAAATCAAATCTGTATGATGTCTGACATGTTACATCATAAATTTTATCTGCCTTACTATGTGAGGCATAGTCCATTTTACAAACTGAAAATTTATTCTTCTTTAAATTATCTTTCTCCAAGGAAAATGCAACCTCTTTACCTATATACCATTAGAATTGATTTTACTGGAAGTTTCATTGTTTTTCCAGATGGCGAGAAGCCTGAAGAGATTTCTCTTAACCTTGGTATGGGGCTAGGTCCTGTCTTCCTCCTGACCAGGTGTGCAACTGAATTCAAACGAATGACAGAGATGCAGGCACAGATGGAATCTTTGCTAAAAGAAATTACAAATGAAGTTCTAAGGAATGATGTTATTCATAGCACCTTGGAGTCAAGTAATCATGCCACCTTTTCTGGACCAGATTGCTCTGGTGATGTACATTCAAGCAAGGCTAGTCCCTCACAAAGTCACATAGCATCTTTTCAGCAGGAAGGGGCAAGATGTGCCATTGAACCCGATGTGCAGTCAAATTATGCGACTATTTCTGAGAATAAAAGTTGCCTAAAGATGGATCAACTGGAAGCAGAGATTGAAGTTGAACCGGAACATTTACAGCCTAACTTGGAGAGAGAATATTCATCTGTACTTTGAGGACAACACAAAATGGAGGTATACATCTCTTGGACTTTTACTTCATGAATGGAGTTGGTTTAACTAAAGAAATCAATTTGCTTGTGCTACATATCTGTATCTTTGCTGACTTGGATCATGCTAAATAATTTATTAGATATCTTGCATTTGATCTCCCACATGGAATAGGTAATTCATATGTGTTTTCTTCTTTAAGTCAACATTTCTTATAATTGTGATTTTATGTATATTTGACTGAAAACTTTTCAGTTCTTATCAGTTTCTGTATGTTCCAGTGTTTTCTCAAAGAGCTTGACATGGTTGGTTTCACTTTGAGTTTGATTTGGGAATCCCAATGGAGGTAAAACAACAAAACGATTATTAGCCTGATCTTCTCTCTGGTTCATGATATATCATTTCCCCCTTCTCTCTCCTTCATGGACAAAACGACTGACCTTTAATGCAATTTAACAATGTACATATGCTTTCCATTTCTCCCTCTATGTTTTAGAGAAAGACTTTCACTCTTGTCCGTTGCCCTTTCCCTCTGATATTGTTGCTTTTACTAATTGTAAAACATAGCTCGCTTCTATCTTCCACTCTGAGGACAATCTTATCCTGGTATACTCAGTAGCTTGAGCACTTGCATCAGCAGCAACAAATGTATCAATGTTGCAGCTAAGGATTTTTCATGTTGGTTGTGATCAAGGTTTTAAATTTCAACCTGATACAGGTTTTTCATATGTAATTCATGTCAACTGTAATCAAGGTTTCAACCTTCATCCTGAACTGATTTGTTTTGAATGAAATTAAAATGAAATTGAGCCCCCACTTTTGGGTTTCAGTTAATTTAGGTCAAAATTGACAGGCTTTAGCCTAGTTCCAATGGCTTCTGTTGGAACTGATTGAAACTAGGCATAAATGTTATTTTTTTCAGAAAAAAGGTATTTAGTATCATACCTCAGTTATGCCTTATTTATTTAAGTACATTGGCTATAAATATCAGTGTTCTTCCTTTTCGTGAGTTAAAAGTCGAGATAGATAATTAACATAACCCTTGACAAGGCGAGGGCTATAAGAAGGTCTTTATTACAGTACTTTAGAAAGACTAATGCTAACAATTAAATAGAAGATGTTTCACATGAACGTCTTTTCTATGTAAAATAAAAATAAATTTTATAGTTCATGCATTTGATGTAGTGGCCACTTAATTTCAAAATATGAGAAAGAAGTGTTCAAGTTCAAAATATGAGTTTGTCTCTAAAAAGATGAAGAAAGGATTCCACTGCTATAGGCACTTAACACTTTGCAATTGCCAAACACAAAGTGTATTCACAGTATAAAATGCTAGTATTTTTGAATTTTACTTATATGCAATGCTTATTTCAGCCTAAAAATTACTAAAACTACATAGATAAAGAATCTATGTACCACCAAATACTCTAAGATATTGTCTCATAATTTTATTTGCGCCTTTTATTTTTTCTTCTTTTTTTGGTTTTTTCTTGATTTTTCGACTAACAATCTGCAACTTTGATATAGTCTTAGGACTCCATCTTATACATAGTTTATGTTTTTTGTTGTTTCTATATTTTTCATCCAAAGCCATGTTTAGACTTGGATTTTCAGTCGAGTCATGCACTACTATTGCCAAGCAAAAAGGGTCCACCTAGGTGTGATAGGAAGCCCAACCCAACTCCAAACCACCACACTTAATTGCTTGAGTTTTAGCCTTTCTTCAATGCCCACGGTCATCACTCATCTCTAGGAACGGAGGATAATGGATGATAGTCTTGAAAATAGAATTGGGCATGTATGGAAGGAGGAGGAAAGTTAGAAAAGAGAAAAAAATATGCAGAAATCCGCAAAAAACAGTACAAAAAAAAAACATTGTTCATGTAAACAGTTTCCCGACCCGTTACTATTCATGGAACAGTTTCCCGACCCGTTACTGTTCATGGAACAATAACCCGATCCGGTTACTATTCATGGAACAGTAACTCGGCCTATAAAAAGAGAGGACAACAACCAACAAGAAAAAAAGAGAAGAAACCTTAGAAAGGTGAGTGCCACTGTGGGCTAAGCCTTGAGAGACCCTTTTCCTTCCACTTTCATCCTGCTTCTTGACCAATTTTTTCTTGAAGCCATCTTCTTGACCCCGTCATCCTTCATCTCGATACTTTGGTGGAGCGCGGCCTGAAGATTCTCATTGGATTGGAGGGATCAAACTCGCAGAGGTAATTATCTGACTAGTTTTATCGCCATCTTTTGCCCATCCCTCATTTTTTCGTCCATCAATCATTATCTCCACCCATCATCATTACCATCGTTGCCATCTATCACATCCTTGGAACCTGAATTTACTGGCAGTATTTTTTTTATTGTTTTATTGTGGTTATTTTCAGTTTGCTGCACTAGTTATATTTCATTGATTAGGCTTCATTAATAAGATGTCTATCATGTTCTGTTTTACATTCACATACCTCTATGATATTGTTTTATAATGATGAGTATTTTCTGACGTGTCTAATCAATTGCACCATAATTTATTATTATGAAATCAATCTACACCTATAGTAATTGATTATAGGTTGCACCAAAGTGGTATCAGAGCAAAGAGGTCCTGCATATCTAGAAATCTTCATTATTGTGTTTGCATCATAAAATTCATTTTTTTCTACACTTTAAATTCTGAAAATTAAATATCCGCACTTTAAAATAGAGAAATATATTTTTTGGATAAAAAAAAGTAAATCATATTTTCTGCATTTAAAACTACAGGATTTTAATTTTCTGAGTTAAAAATAGAGAAAAATTAGTTTCTGAATTTTTAAAAAAATCTGCATTAATTCTACGCATTTAAAAAAATTAAAAAATATTTCTGCATTAAAATATTAACTTATGTATTAAAATATTTATTTTTGGCATTAAAAAATAAAAAAAATCCAAAAAAATTTCTGAAAAAATCTGTTTCACCTTCATAACATTAGAAGCACCTCCGAAACAGTTTTGGGTCGAATCTTAGCCTACAATCATGTTTGATAATTGGCAAGATGCATTTAGAATCCAACAACAAACCTTAGAGTAGATCCAACGATAGGTAGAACACTTCTCCAACATGACTAGACTAAAATTGAACATACCTGAGATAGTGAGACTTAGGAGAGAGAAAAACCATTAGGATGAATCAAGACGTAAAGTCACACCTCAAGGTAGACAAAAGGCCCATCAGAGGGTAGTCGAGAGTAGTGAATCAGATGAGATAGAAAATGAATTAGATGACCAATCACCACGTAGGAACAAAGAGAGACCACCATATAGAGAACCCCTTTGTGCCAGACGTTGGGATGATGGCATTAAGATTGATGTTAGAGATTTTAAGGGGCGTTTTTAGCCAAATGCTTTCCTTGATTGGATCGACAAAATTGACCAATATTTTGATTGGAAGGAAATCTCTGAGGATAAAGAGGTCAAATTTGTGACCCTCAAATTAAAGGGACACGCACTGATTTGGTGGAAGCAACTTCAGGAATGAAGAGTTTAGCAAGGTAAGGATAAGATCCGTACGAGAAGCAAGATGAAGGAGAAGTTGAGGAAGAGATTTGTCCCATTAGATTATCGCCAAAACCTCTATTTGAAATTCTAAAACCTCCAACAAGGGACTAGGACCGTGGATGAGTACACCGAGGAGTTCTATGAGCTCCAAACAAGAAACGGCCTTAGTGAGGACCCCATTCATGTTGCTAGTAGATATATCAATGGCTTGAGACGGGACATCCTGGACCAAATGGAGATGTTCGATGTCTTGAGTATTGATGATGCCCATCGTCGTGCACTGAGAGTGGAAGCACAACAAAGACAAACCAGTGGTCGAAAGCGGGACTCAAACGGAAATTCCATTACCCAAGGAAATAGTCAATTTGGAAACAAGGCAATAAGTTCTCAGAACCCTACCATGACCACAACTGCCCTAAAGTCCAATTTTAACAAGGACTTATGGAACAAGGGCAAAGGCGTACTGGCACTGGCACCTGATTCTACTATCATTTGCTATAAGTGCCGACAATCTGGATATAAATTCTCTGAATGTCTCTTAAGAAAATTCTAGTCTCAGGCACACCTGATTGAGCAAGGATGTCAGGACGATTCAGATGAACCCAATCCAGAGGCAAATGAGGGTAAGTCTGAACAATAGGATGAGTCGGAGAACGACGATGTCCACATTACAGGTGATGAGGTGGACCCACTCATGGTGATTCACCTTGTCATGGTCGCACCAAAGCAACCTGTCCAGGACAATTGGTTGAGGCAAAGTATTTTTTTGACTATAGGTATTGTAAGAGGATATAGATGTTCTATCTTGATTGATAGTGGCAGTACTGAAAACTTCGTGTTTTCATATATGGTTGATAAACTAAAGATACCTACACAAAAGATTCATAAACCATATAAAGTATCTTGGTTTAAGGAGGGAGTTGAGGTTCCAGTCACCCACGGGTGTCTAGTAGAGTTTTTCAATGGAAAACGATACCAAGATCAGGTATGGTGTGACATTATGCCTATGGAGGTGTGCCATGTGTTGTTAGGTAGAGCTTGGCAGTACGATAGGAAGATCCAATATGACGGAGAAAAGAATACATATTTTTTTGTAAAAGATAAAATGAATATCACGCTCTATCCACAAAGGAAATTGCATAGGTATAACATAAAAAATTATGTGAAAGAAAGAGGCAAAGAATCTACTCAAATAGCCTTGATTCTAAATTCAAAATCTTTATGGCCTAAGATGAGGGACGACGCCATTAGATACGTGCGAAAATGTCAACATTGTCAACAAAAAAAGATAAAGGTCCAGAATACAGGCTTGTACACCCCGTTTCCTATTCCTAGTGGCCCTTGGGAGGATATCACCATGGACTTCATTGTAGCATTACCCATGACTGCTTGGAAGGTCGATTCGATTTTTGTTGTGGTGGATCGATTTTCAAAAATGGCACATTTCATTCCATGTAGGAAAACATTTGATGCATCTCATATAGCACATTTATTTTTTAAAGAAATTGTTAGACTGCAGGTATTCCAAGATCATTCACATATGATAGGGACACAAAATTGACTAGTTATTTTTGGAAAACTCTTTGGAGCAAATTAGAAACAAAACTAAACTTCAACAGTGCTTATTGCCCCCAAACAGATGGTCAAACAGAGGTAGTGAACCGTATACTCGGTAACATGCTTAGATGTTTGGTTAGTGAGCATCCTACTCAGTGGGATTTGATTTTAGCACAGGCTGAATTTGCATACAACAGTTCTATAAATCGTACTACTAGTGAGTTTTCATTTGAAATCATCTATGATTTTTCTATTTCACACATACTTGATCGTGCTTCCATTCCCTATCATGGTTGGATAAGTGCTGAAGCAGAGGATAATATGGAGCAGGTCCATCACATCCAACAGAAAGTTCATCAACGCTTGCTTGACTCCAGTGCCAGGTATAAGGATGATGCTTCATTTTATATGATTAATGACCTGTGCATTCAGCTTGTTTCGAATACGACAAATGATGATTGAGACGAGATTCGGCATTTTTGAACCACGAAACACTTGGTTGATTTTCATTGCAGGAAAGTTCACTTTGCAGAGGGCGATCTGGTGATGGCCTATTTCAGAAGAGAGAGATTTTCATTGGGCAGTTACGGCAAACTCAGCCCGCGAAAGTATGGTCCATTCCGCATACGTCGAAAGCTGGGGGAGAATGTCTATTTATTGGAGCTTCCAGACAACATCCAGACTTTTCCAATTTTCAATGTCGCCGACCTGTACCAGTTCCATGGAGATCCACCAGAGGCGGTTGCAATTCCAGATCTACCCAGCACCAGCTCCGAGTCTAGTTTTCATGAGGGTATTGAGGATATTTTTGACGTGCGAGCATTAGACACTAGGCGTGGGCAGTGCCGCAGATTTCTTGTGCGTTGGCAAGGGAGACCTATGTTAGACAGTTCATGGATCAGCAAGGACGAGTTGAGGCGCCAAAGACCTGATTTGTTGCAGCGTATACAGGAGGCCTACTCGTCAGGAGTTGAGTTCTTCCCAGTTGGGGGGAACTGATGTAGTCTCAGGACTCCATCTTATACATAGTTTATGTTTTTTGTTGTTTCTATGTTTTCCATCTAAAGCCATGTTTAGGTTTGGATTTTCAGTCGAGTCATGTACTAGTATTGCCAAGCAAAGAGGGTCCACCTAGGTGTGATAGGAAGCCTAACTCAACTCCAAACTACCACACTTAATTGCTTGAGCTTTAGCCTTTTTTCAATGCCCACGGTCATCACTCATCTCTAGAAACAGAGGAGGATGGATGATAGTCTTGAAAATAGAATTGTGCATGTATGGAAGGAGGAAAGTTAGAAAAGAGAAAAAAAATACGTAGAAATCCGAAGAAAACAGTACAAAAAGAAAACTGTTCACGTGAACAGTAATCCGATCCGTTACTGTTCACGTGAACAGTAATCTGATCCGTTACCATTCACGGAACAATAACCTGACCTGTTATTGTTCACGGAACAGTAACATGACACGGTTACAATTCATAGAACAGTAACTTGGCCTATAAAAAGAGAGGACAACAGCCAAAAATAAAAAAAGAGAAAAAAATCTTAGAAAGGTGAGTGCCACCGTGGGCGAAGTCCTGAGAGATTCTTTTTCTTCCTTTTTCATCCTGCTTCTTGACCTATTTCTTCTTGGAGCCACCTTCTTGACCCCGTCATCCTTCATCTCGATACTTTGGTGTAGTGCGGCCTGAAGATTCTCATTGGATTGGAGGGACCAAACTCGCAAAGGTAATTATCTGACTAGTTCTATCACCATCTTTTGTCCATCTCTCGTTTCTTCGTCCATCAATCATTATCTCCACCCATCATCATTACCATCGTTGCCATCTATCACGTCTTTGGAATCCGAATTTACTGGCAGTATTTCGTTTATTGTTCTGTTGTGGTTATTTTCAGTTTGCTGCACTAGTTATATTTCATTGATTAGGCTTTATTAATAAGATATCTACCATGTTTTGTTTTGCATTCACATACCTCTATGATGTTCTTTTATGATGATGAGTATTTGCTGAAGTGTCTCATCAATCACACCATAATTGATTATTATGAAATCAATCTACACCTGTAGTAATCGATTATAGGTTGCACCAAACTTGAATGGTACTTATAAAATCCCTGAAACTGAAAGTCCACTAAGCTGGCAAAAATCGAAGCTAAAATGAGTTTCCAAACATTCACTGTGACAAAGTTAATTACATAAATACAGTTTGTTGGCCAATAAATACAAGGAAAGTAATATCTTCAGATAAAAAAATCAGTCCTATATTAATCTAGTGGGAACAATGAGGCCCTCGCCAGCCCCAAAAGCAAGGTAACTTGAAAGTAGTATCTAAATATTAAATGGATCGGCTGTTGTGATTGGCTAATTATGCAAGCTAATCTATACTGACAGAAACTTATAAAAGGTAAGACAAATATGATTGTTGAGGGTTTAGCGTGGGTCCAAAAATTATGTTTGTTTTAGGTCAATCCTGAAAATGAAATATCATTGGCTATGGTTCATGGTTGTACTGACTATCTGTCATGCCCCAACTCAAGGGGCTGAGCCAAGCATGTGATAGATGACTGCACATTCATAGGGTTTAATCCTACAGGACATACATGGCCTACCATTTCATATATATGCATGCCATTCCAAACTCAATGGTAGCAAAAGAAACAATTAATCTAATGTAATTATTCAAAAGAGAAAGTCTACAATCTTTAGAATTAATAAAAGAATTTCATACAAATGTCCGATCAGAATTATTCATCCAAAGGAACTAATGGGTTTCCTCTAGGTCCTAGAATTGTCTTTGCTCAACCCTAGTCCAGATTATTCCTCTACATTTGAAAAAAAATTGGAAGAGAGATAGTGAGCTTTACCGGCTTAGTAAGTACCTTTGCCTCTAGACGGATCAAGCATATTATGTATGGAATATAAATTTTCAAAGTACAAGAATTTCAATGATAAATAAAAGCATGCTAATTAATATATAAACCAAAGTATGTCTATCAGTATAGATTCCAAGATATTTAATACATCCTATGAAAATAATTTTTCAAATCAATGTAAATGGACTATCCACTCTCACTCTCCTAGCCTTTACGACTATGGCCACGATGGGCCTATGGCAAGCACCGAAAGAGACTAGATTCTGAGTACAACATGCCGTCATTCGGCAAGAGCCAGAGATCAGCCTCAATTGGCTGTGCCCAGAATGAAGCTAGTTTTGAGATCACCCGGACAACATGTTTCCATCAGTATATACTAGTGATCAGCCTTGACTGGCTAGGCCCGAAAGGAAACTAGCTCTTGATTACAATACGCCGTTAGTTAGCATGCACGAATGATTGTCTTACTGGAGGCTCGGAAGGAGACTAGATCTTAAACTCGTGTGATTATAGTCGAATTAGTGAGCAACAAAATCAACACATAATATAGATATCAACAAATATATCAATGCAAAAAAATTTAGTTGATGCTTTTGTGAATCATGTCATACTTGATACAATATTTTAAAAATCATTTTTATGCAGAGCATATAAAATATGTATGGATAATATCCATAATTTAAATTGCAAATAATAGTGCATGATTAAACATTAGGGGTAGAGATAACTTACAAATTTTGCTCTACAATCTCTTGAAATTCCCCCAATAGGAAGGTCGTTCAAAACCTAAAATAATTTAAGTGACTTATTAGATTTCCATAGGATATTGTATGCTATGTAATGTCCCATTGAGTTTTGAGACCTTCTCAGGCTCCACAACTTGGTATTTATTTTCTAGACATAGGTTGTGATCCTAGATCCATGAACTAGTGACTCTTTCTCAGGGATAGGGTCCAGTCTACGTGTACACCACTAATTGTAGTCTAACATCCCAGGGTCTCAATCATTCCTTAAATTCTATGATTAATTGCCATCTAACTCTTGCACAAGTATTTCATGGCAAAATAGAGTTTTGCAATTACTTGGATGTGAAGGGATCAGTTCCAATCATGTCTCTTAGCTATCAAAGGTTCTAAGTTCCACCTGATTAGATTAAGAATTTGGTTTAGATCTAATTGGCAATTAAAAGATAATTAAACTAACTGGAGGGGATTAAATTCGATATGGATCGACAAATTAGGGGAAAGAGAGAGATACTCGGTCTAGCTTCAATGGGATTTATGGCCTGATCTACTATATCAGGGTTGACCGACAGGCGAAAGGAGAGAGACTCAGTCTGGGTCCAATTGGGAGTTCATAGAATAGAAGTCTGGGACCCCTCACTAAGTCCGTTGGACTAGTTAGAGAGAGAGAGAGAGAGAGAGAGAGAGAGAGAGAGAGAGAGAGAGAGAGAGAGAGAAGGTAGAAGAGGTAGAAGAAAATAGGGGACTTTTCCTTTCTCTCTTCCTTTTTTTATAAATGGAAGAGTTCTTGTGGCATTCTCAAAGGAAGAGAAAGAGGAAGAGGAAGGATGAAAGGGGTTGTGGTTATGATGGTGATAGTGGCTCAGCCATGGGCGGCGATGGGTCAATGACTAGTCGGCAGCGGCTGACGATAGTAGCGGTCAGCCGCAGGGAGGAGAAGATAATTTTTTTTTTGAAGAGGTTGTTGCTTGTAGTTTTACAATTTTGACTGGCTGCTCCAACCGTACTGGCCTTGCGGACTTCATGTTGGCCACAGCCCTATCTTTTTTCCTCGAGGCTCAGCTGGAGGATCGCGATCACGATCCTTTTAAGCCCCTTTTTTGGAATTTGGGCCATTGCAGAGTTAGGCCAATCAATGGACTAGGCCTGCTTAGGCATAAGATTGGGCCAAAAGGGCCGGGCTTCACACTGTCCTCGCCCTCTATATGATAAAATTTCTTCTCTTTCTCTTCTCCTGAACCCATCTATCTTTCTTCTTGCTTTAACCTAAGGCCAGCATATTATCAGTGTTTCTCATGTTGATCCTTGTTATCCTCGCTTGACCTTCGGGTGGTACATGCAATGTTTGGCATTTATCTATTTCTAATGCTATGCATAATTGTAAAATTCAAAATAAAAGAAAAGGAGGAATAGAGTGAAATGATTAACTACATGTATAGAAGAAAAGGGACATCAGCAACTAGATATGTAAGAAGTTCCAGTAGAAAGTATACCCTCTTTACCTAGCTAGCACATTCTAGCTAATATGGTGCAGTGCTATTTCACCAGTATTTATTAAATTAGTTATGCATGATAATATTTTTCATCTTTAACCAAAATTTGTAACCTCGCATGATGCCTTTTTCATTCTCATGTTTGTTTTTTGCCAACATTTTTTCCAACTTTTGTAACCAAAATGTGACTGCATATTCTATTAGTCTGTAAGCTTTCGTCAATTCTGGTTGTACATTAGTACTCCCATCCTATACACTTCTCTTTAATGGCGACTTCAATATGCGTATTAAATTGGTTTCCATCCCAACACCATGATGATCTAGTAGCACTCATCTTTACTTTTCGTCAATTCATGCATATGCATGCTTTTTTAAATCAATATATATCCTTATGTTTCCTCATATTTTCTTCAAACACAGTTGGCCAGTGAGAGCAGTGATTCTTCTGAAAGCTTCAGTTTGAGTCTCGGACAAAACATGGAGCCTAAGAAAGAAGACAATGGCGAATCTTGTGAAGTTTCTGCACTTGAGCTGGAGAGAAGGTTGCATGAGCCTCTACATGCAAAACAGCGAGTGGAGATAGCAGAGTTGGGAGTATGCATTAGAATGCACCAAGAGGAAGCTTGTTGACAAAGAAGTTGAGTTATGTAGGCTGAGGGACAGTCCAAGCCTTGCTTCACATCACAAGGATGAAACAATATGGGTAAGCATCAGAGAATGAACCTCTTTTGCTCTTGATTGTCTCTTTTGTCGTTGTTGGTAAGCATGATGTGCTTGTTATATTTTCAAATATGAAAATACATCAAGATCTTGGATTATCATGTTAATCACAATCAACGCGGAATATAAAACTATAAAGACATACCTGTATCCATTGTTTAAAATCTGTCCTTGCTTTTAGAGAGAAGGATCACCCTAACAACGTTCCTCAAGAGTGTCTCACGATGATTAGAGGCACAAATTATGTTGTAGGTATGAACCCTAGAGTCTCTCATTTCTTTTATAGGTCTCCCACCATCAAGAAGACCAAAGGACTCTTTTAATAGGTTTTCTACCAGCAAGAAAACCAAAAGGCTCTTACGAGCAAGAAAACCAAAAGACTCTTTTAATAGGTTTTCTACCCATAAATACAATTGGACTAGTAATGACCCATAATCCTTTAATTGGGTATTATAGGGTGTGTGGGACACTTTAATAGAATATTAATTTATAATATTCTTACATTCTCCCACTTGACCCATACACCCATAAAACAAAATAAAACATTCTTTGTAATTTGAATTTTTTTTTTTTTTATAAACGACTATTATGGGTTATGACATTAAAATCATACACGTGCACGCTTTTCATTAGAAAACCTTCCTAGTCCAATATACTTCATATGAGTTCCATTATATCAATGTCAAATTGGCTACCAATGCGAGTCATGGCGGTCATTTGTTATTCAATCAACAAAATTCCTTCCATGTACCACAACACTAGCAACTTCATTTAACATGATCTTTTATAGGGGTTTAAGACTACTATCATTATGCCTTGGGTTCATATTCATGTCTATTTCAGACATTTTTCTTGTCATCTTTCATCCACACAATTCAATGTACATATAAGTGGAAAACAAGAAAACAGAAACAATTATACTTGGATATCCATGTATGTCTTGAAGAAAACATTTAATACATTAATGAGCTCACTAACATGTTCAAAACATAGATAAATACATAAGACCCATACTGTCAACATGTTCTTTAAATTTCTTTCCTGTTAATCCTTTCGTCAAAGGATCATCAACCATAAGTGAAGTCTCAATGTGTTCTATGGACACTGTTTGTTTCTGTACTTCCTCCTTGACACTAAGGTATTTGAGCTCCATATGCTTCGCACCATTAGAATACTTGTCATTCTTGGAGAAAAAGACTGCAGAGGAATTATCACAATAAATTCTCAGCGGCTTGGCTATAGAGTCGACAACTCCAAGTCCTAAGATAAAGTTCCTCAGCCATAAACCATGCACTGTGGCTTCAAAGCACGCCACAAACTCAGCCTCCATTGTAGACGAAGCAGTAATAGTTTGCTTCATACTCTTCCAGGAAATAGCTCCACCTGCTAGCAAAAACACATAACCAGAAGTGGATTTTCTGCTATCTGAGCAACCAGCAAAATCAGAGTCTGAGTATCCGATCACCTCTAGATTATCAGTTCTTCTAAAGGTGAGCAAATAATCCTTAGTTCCTTGCAAATAGCGCAGTACCCTCTTCGCAGCTTTCCAATGGGACATTCCTGGATTACTTTGGTAACGTCCAAGCATGCCAACTGCAAAACTGATATCTGGCCTCGTACAAGTTTGCGCATATATCAAGCTTCCCACAACAGATGCATACGGAATCTTTTCCATCTCCTTCCGCTCCCAATCAGTCTTTGGACATTGTGAGATGCTGAACTTATCACCTTTCGTTATCGGGGTATCTAAAGATGAACAATCTTTTATGCCAAATCTCTCAAGAATTCTTTCTATATAACTTTTCTAAGACAATCCCAACAATCCTCGTTTTCGGTCTCGAAAGATTTCGATTCCAATCACGAAAGATGCCTCACCCATGTCTTTCATTTCAAAATTCTTTGAGAGAAAACTCTTAGTTTCATACAGTAAACCCATATCACTACTGCCCAACAATATGTCATCAACATACAGGACTAGAAAAATAAACTTGCTCCCACTGACCTTTAGATATATACATCGATCAACGACGTTTTCCTTAAATCCAAAGGTAATAATGGTATTATGAAACTTTAGATACCATTGTCGAGAAGCTTGTTTAAGTCCATAGATTGACTTATTGAGCTTACAAACCAAGTGACCTTTACCCTCTTCAGAGAAGCCTTCCGGCTGCTCCATGTAGACCTCTTCATCCAAACTTCCATTCAAAAAGGCCGTTTTCACATCCATTTGGTGCAACTCCAAATCGAAATGAGCCACCAATGCCATAATGATTCTGAAAGAGTCCTTTTTAGATACTGGAGAAAAAGTCTCTTTATAATCAATGCCCTGTTTCTGAGTAAAACCTTTCGCCACAAGTCTGGCTTTATATTGTTGCACATTGCCTTTAGAGTCATGTTTTCTTTTGAAAACCCATTTACATCCGACTCTTTTGCATCCTTCAGGCAATTCAACAAGATCCCAGACTTTGTTTTGGGCCATGGATTTTAACTCTTCCTTTATGGCATCAATCCATTTATCAGAATCACTTCTTCCTTTAATTTGTGAAAACGTAACTGGATCATTACTTGTTCCAATGTCAAATTCATGTTCCTGGACATACATTACATAATCAGATGAAATAGCAGGTCTCCGTTCCCTCTGAGATCTGCGTAACATCATCTGTTCTGGTATCTCCATAGCTTGTTTATCAGTGGCATTCTCATTATGAGATGGATCATTATTTACTTGTTCCACAGTATCATTAGAATGATCATTAGGCGGAACAATAATGCTTTCTGAAAAAGTGGGTATTGGAACATCAACCCGTACTTCCTCAATGATTACATCTCTCAATTCTTTACTCCCACTGACTTCACTAAGCTCAAGGAATTTGGCATTTCCAGTTTCTACTATTCTCGGACTATGGTTGGGACAATAAAACCTATACCCTTTGGATCTCTCTGGGTAACCAATAAAGTACCCGCTTATAGTTCTAGGATCCAATTTCTTTTCATGTGGACTGTAAATCCTTGCTTCAGCTGGACAACCCCAGACATGCATATGTCTCAAACTTGGTACCCTTCCAGTCCATAACTCAAAAGGAGTTTTTGGAACTGACTTACTAGGGACACGGTTTAAGATATACACAGCAGTCTTAAGAGCTTCACTCCACAATGATTTAGGTAAGGTAGAATTGCTTATCATACTCCTAACCATATCCAGTAATGTCCGATTACGCCTCTCAGCAATACCATTCTGCTGAGGCGTACCAGGCATAGTGTATTGTGCCACAATGCCACGTTGTTCAAGAAGTTTGGCGAATGGGCCAGGGTTACGACCCGATTCATCATATCTACCATAGTACTCACCACCTCGATCTGATCTTATGATTTTCACCTTTCTATCTAATTGCCTTTCAACCTCAGTGAGAAATATCTCAAGGACCGTAGCGGCTTGAGATTTTTCATGTAGCAAATAAATATATCCATACCGTGAAAAATCATCTATGAAGGTGATAAAATACTTTTCTCCCCCAAAACATTCTGTGGAGAAAGGTCCACATATATCTGTATGAATTATTTCAAGAAGCTCCCTACTCCTTGTGGCACTTTTCTTTGTATGTTTGGTTTGCTTTCCTTTAATGCAATCCACACACATACCAAGATCAGTAAAATCCAAAACCGGAAGAATCCCTTCCTTTACTAATCTCTGTAACCTTTCTTTGGAGATATGCCCCAACCTTTTATGCCACAAGTCATAAGACTTTTCATTAATCATGTTCCTTTTCATTCCAATACAAACTTCATGGTGTTGGGTGTAAACATTTTTAACAAAGGTATTATCAAGGCAAAGCTGATAAAGGCCATTAGAAAGGAAACCGGAACCAATAGAAATAACATTCTTAAACAAACTAAAACAACCATTCTGAAAGGAAAAAGAGTAGCCGTCAATGTCAAGTCTTGACAAGGAAATCAAATTACGCCTTACAGAAGGCACAAAAACAGTATCATGAAGGTCTAAATAATGACCGGTACTTAAAATTAAACGAAAAGTTCCAATGGCCAAAACTTCTGCCTTATTCTCATTTCCCATGAAGATGAAACGTTCAATTGGATTTGGTGTACGGCTTGTAAGGAATCCCTGCATTGTTAAGGAAACATGAACATTAGCACCCGAATCTAACCACCAAGTATTAGTAGGAACGCTTACAAGATTTGATTCGAAACATACACAAGCATAAAGCTTACCCTTCTTTTCGAACCAAGCCTTACGCTTTGGACACTCAGCTTTCATGTGTCCAGGCTTCCTACAGAAATGACATTTTGTATCCTTTCCTTGAACCTGATTGCCTTTAGCAGGTCCCTTTCCCTTTGGTGGTGCTTGTTTCTTTCCTTTCCCATAATGATGCTTTTTCTTTCCAGCTTCTTGAGTCACAAAATTAGCAGAAAAAGTCCCTTGTTGTTTTAATCTTATCTCCTCCTGAACCACCATACTAGCCAACTCATTCACATTCCATTTATCTTTGATAGAATTGTAGTGCATCTGGAATGGACCATACTGAGGTGGCAATGAGTTCAGGATGAATTGAACAATAAAGGACTCCTCTACTTTCATTCCTAGAGTTTCAAGTTTGGCAGCTATATTTGTCATCTCAAGGATATGCTCTTGCATTCCCTTAGCCCCATTATATTTCATTGTGGTAAGTCTAGCCATTAAGGTCCCCGCTAAAGACTTATCTGCTAAGCGAAATCTCTCCTCAACACTTGTCAAAAAGGTTTTGGCATCCTCTGTACTAGGGAGTGAGTGTTTGATGTTTCCAGCTATGGTCATTCTTAAAAACATGAGGCTCAACCTATTTGATCTCTCCCAGGCTATGAAATTGTCTTTCTCATCTTTGCTACTGTTTTCAGTAAGAGCAGCTGGTTTTGGGGCCAAAAGGGATAAATCTAGATCAAGAACTCCTAAGGTGAATCTGACCCTCTCCATCCATTCTGAAAAGTTACTCCCATTCAGCATAGGGACAGATGATGCTTGTGAATGTAAAGAGACCGGTACACTTACTGCAAAGAATTTCAATTTAATCACATTAATGCTTTGAATTAGACACTCATAAATATAATAATCAGAATTTAAATCATAATGGATGAACTAGGGTATCATTAAAATCCAACCTTTGAGAGGATCCTAACATACAAGTGTTCCTTCCGGCATTTAAATTCTGTGGATGAACTAGTAGTATCATCAAAATTCCTCCTTTGGGTAGGAAATTTTCACATACAAATTGTTCCTTCCAACATTAAAAATTAGTGGATGAACTAATCGTATCATTAAGATCCAACCTTTGGGAGGATCCTAACATACAAGTGTTTCCTCCAATATTATCCATTCATAATTATGATGTCAAATATTTGCCATCTAAAATCAGGTAAGATTTTGTACCTTTGGGCAAACAAATTCTCACATGATTTTAGTACAAATAGATTACCTCAAACAATTCATGTCCAATCAATAAATAAAATTCATCAAGCAATAATGGAATTTTACATATAATGGACTAAGATACAAATTAATATATGCCCAACCATAATAAAATTCAATTAACAGTTAAGAATTTAACACATAATGGGCACAAGGTAATCTAGAGGTAATAAGAATAATTTTCAATTTTTTTTTTTTTTTTATATGTCAGATGAAGTCAGATGCACTATTATTTAAATTACATAAACAGATATTATCATCTATCAAACCAGTTAGATGTCCTTATCATTGCTGATTAAACAAGAAACAAATTACTTTGAGGGCCTATAAACCAAGATCTAATTCTTTCATGTTTTGGGAGAAACACCATTACGTTCATGAATCAAGACATCACCTTGTTGAAAGATGGTATATTGCAATGAGTAATATACTTCCTTCTCATGAATAGATGCCTATAGTGTTTTTTCACATGAACAATATGTTCCAAGAATATAGACAGACCCATGTTTTACACAACAGGAAAGAAAAACATAATAGAAAAACTAACAACTTGGTTATTAGCAGACCTGCATAGGAAGCTAATAACAGCAAGCTCATAAATCAGCATTCCCAGCTAAGTGTATCAAAATAGTGGGAGGAGTTACAAGGACGGCCACATACAGGTTTATCTTCATTTTCCTATTTACTCTCTAGAGGTGGGAGATGATAAAAAAAAATGGTGCTGATGTCCACAGGCTTTGCTTAGCCAGCACAAGCATTTGATGCATTCTAAGTGAGTGTTCATTTCTGTCAATATAACACTGTAGGCATAAGCAGTGGATTTGTCATTTATGCATAAAATACAATGTTCCAATTTCCAAGCCTGTTGGGTCAAATTTACGTCAGGTCATGTAAAGATTCAAATTTAGTATACGGAAACCCTGCTTTTATAAGCCCAAAAACAATTCAGACCAAGCCAAACTGTATCAATAATAACAGGCACAACAACCATAGCAACTGTATCCACAAAGAAAATGTTGATGAGTCAATTTGACAAACACGTGGAAGGCATGCATATTTATATAGCTCTAGGACAAATTTTTGATAATAGGTTATAAAATTAAGTAGACAGAAATGAAGTACATAAATCCATCATAATCTCCAAACCTTATTTGATGGCAGATTCTTAATATCAGTGGAAAAACATAATAATCCACAACAATGGCTCTGATACCAAATGTTATATTTTCAAATATGAAAATACATCAAGATCTTGGATTATCATGTTAATCACAATCAACGCGGAATATAAAACTATAAAGACATACCTGTATCCATTGTTTAAAATCTGTCCTTGCTTTTAGAGAGAAGGATCACCCTAACAACGTTCCTCAAGAGTGTCTCACGATGATTAGAGGCACAAATTATGTTGTAGGTATGAACCCTAGAGTCTCTCATTTCTTTTATAGGTCTCCCACCATCAAGAAGACCAAAGGACTCTTTTAATAGGTTTTCTACCAGCAAGAAAACCAAAAGGCTCTTACGAGCAAGAAAACCAAAAGACTCTTACGAGCAAGAAAACCAAAAGACTCTTTTAATAGGTTTTCTACCCATAAATACAATTGGACTAGTAATGACCCATAATCCTTTAATTGGGTATTATAGGGTGTGTGGGACACTTTAATAGAATATTAATTTATAATATTCTTACAGTGCTATGTTGGGAGTAAAAAGACACCTCCAATTCTAGGTGAAGGCATATAGAAGAGAGCCGCTGAGCATCACAGGTGAATGTTTGCCTTCAAATGAAAGGGAAGAGTGAGATTAGACTGGTCATGCATGAAGATGTGAAATGCCACAGTGAGAAACTACCAATTCAAGTGAAGGATTCAAAGAGATACAATGATGGTTGCTTGGTATGTAGCTACTCCCTGAAATGTATCGGATGTAACTTCTGCACCGTGTGTTCTACATATTGGAATTCTTTTGCTTGTTTCAGCTCTGTGTTCAAAAACTCCGAGTGGTAGGGCTGCAGGTTGAGTCACTCACTGTGGAATGCAAGTGCCTGGTGATTATCCTGATATTTATGGGACAGGAGCAGTTCTTCCCATCTTAACGAAAAGGTGACAATTATTTGTTGAAGTGGTTAAATCTAAATTTTGATGGTACGATGTGTTATCTCATGTCTTGATTGTCTAATTTGTTCATTTTGGGGCAAAAAGGTCAAGTTCAATATGTATAAATTTTTTTTGCATGACTAGCCAATGTGGCATTACAATGGTGGTTGTGGTTTATCTTTCTTAGCCTTCTCATATGAGCTTCCAAAGAATTGATGCTAGGATCATGGAGGCAAATTGCTACAATATCTGTCAAAGGTGCATGATCTTTCTGCTTTCTAAATTTTGCTTAGTTCAAGCTTCCTGCACCTAATGTCTCTCTAGAAGGTTTTCACAAGGCAGATGCTATTAGTGGAACCAACTCTTGGAATACAGCAAAATCTGGGAAATAGTAAACAAGAGTTGATCTCTTTTTGAGAGGGGGTGGGAGACCCACCTGGTCTTATAACTATCCAGGTCCATATTTTAGGAGATGGCACTGACCAAGAGTTGAACTGAGAACCTTTGGTCACAAAGAAGTGTTTCCAGTGGGGAAAGGACCAGTTCACAAAATTTGGGAGGCATGTAAACAAGATAGTTTTCATGTATCAAAAGAAAGGTCTATGTTAGAAGCTTTCATGGTTCCTTGGTGCTTTCTGCCTATAGAAGGGATTAAAAGGAAATCAGAATTGCCAAGCTGTCAACACAATGCTATCCAGATTATTGCTCTTAATTTGTCTTCAGCTACTAAATTTGCAAATTAATGGAAGGAGGAATCTGGCATGCTCTTAGAAATGCGCTGTAGAAATCTTTTCTTTTCTTTTTTTTGCCCTTTCAAATAGCAAATATTGCAAATTGTCATGGTGAGAATTCATTTTAGTTTTGTTGGGCAAATGGTGCATAATTTTAGTTTTGTTGGTTACAAGGTATTAAGTTCCAATTTCTAAACATAAACACTGCACACGCCCAAGATGATCAGGGCCCGAGCCTCAGGGGCAGTACGAGATCTCCAGCTTCCAGACCCTTGACATTCTCCTGATTCCGGTGCTGTTGGCTCTCTTGGATTGGGCTATCTCCCAATCCATGGAGCCTTACAGACTCTGCCAAGCGAATCAACCGGCTGGTTGGGTGGCAATCCATGGAGCAACCATGTCCAGGAGCATCATTTTGTTTGGAGCAAACATTTCAAAATCAAAGATGATATGGGTGAAGACGATGAGATCATCCTATTTAGTTGCATCATGATGTTCCTACATGCAGTGATCTTAAATCACTCTCACTCTTTGAATCATCGTCCAACCCAGTGATGGATCCGTGAGGAGGTCGGATATCAAAGATCATCTTCTGGCAGTGATCTTGGGCCAAAATTTGAGAACAAAAATGCCCCCCAGTCCAGCAAGAAAAAAAGTATATATCAATATACTGTTATATATCAGTATATTATATTATATTATATCAATATTATATATTATATATTATATTTATGATTTATATTATATTATAATATATTATTAATCATATTATTATTCAATGACAATTTTAAATTATAGTTGAAATATATTATTGTACTTTATATTTATATAATGAAATTATTTAATATACTACTTCTATTTGTCTTATTTTTTAATCAAAATAAATATTTATATTAAAGAGTTTATTTAAGTATAAATAAAAATATTAATTCTATAATAATAATTAATATATGTTTATAGGATTAATAATATATAGAACTAATAAATATATTTTTATGGAATACATTAGGGGTAGTTTTAATATTATATGGTCAGTGATCATAGATTCCTAAGGAATATTAATCAAGTTACTCATGGATATCCGAGAATATGTAATTACTAGAACATAGCATTCCAAACGTAATAATCTTAAATCATGAGAGATCATATTATCCGAGATAAAGTAGCAGTAATCTAAGATTACCTATTCGGGTCACCAAACACCACCTTAGAGTATCTTTTTCTGAAAAGCCTGCCTTATTTTCATATATGTAACAAACATATAATCTTTATCGAAAATATATTTTGCATTAAAAATGCATTTCAAGATTTTTATTTTTTATTTTGGCAAAATGATTTAGATCCCAATAAAAATTTATACTAGGTTTAAGTATGAGATGGTCAATAGTTTAAATAAATGTGTACTAGATATTTGAAATAAGTATATCCGATGTTCAATGGATATGTGAGTAAATACATATATCTTGTTCCTCATGGTCTAAGGACAAAATTAATTTTAGAAAATCCTAAATATATACCTCGCTCTATGAAAATGTTTTTATAAAATCAATGGTTTAGTGGGTTTTATGCAAAATTCAGTTACATGAACAATTATTTTTTAAATTAATCTAGACGATCGCTGTGATCTACCTTAGTTGATGCAAAAATGTTAATAATGAACAAAGAAATACACAAGTTAGTAGTGAATGTTTATCTGATACAAGTTCACGCATGCGTAGAGTTGTGCTTGGCGGTGATCAGGTATAAAAATACATTAAATTAAGAAATAGATAATTTCTCTAAAGATGAAAATAAAGTACTCTTTTTGGCCAAACCTACTTGAAACAAACAGAAGGAAAAATCCCTTGAGAGGGCCCTGGACCCCAGAAGGAAAAATCCCTTGAGAGGGCCCTGGTCCCCAGGTTGTATCTTTCGCATGAAAGGATGATTTATTTTATATTTTTTTTACGATGTGCACCATTAGATTGCACAATAGCCGCCATAAGATCTATACAGACAAATGAAAGAGAGCGTTCAAAGTGCTTTAAGATCTATGCGAGATATGATCCAATAATTGATGTCGTAAAAGAAGAACAATTATTCTTCCGTATAAAAGATACAACCCAAACCCTAGACACCCGACCCTCCCTAAGCCACCTCGAGGTGGCGCCTCAAAGACAACGTGAGGAATGGAGCATTTATGGCTTGATTGGGTTAATTCCAATCTGGTACTTGGCCCTTGAAGGTGGCGGAGGGACAGGCCTGCTTGATGCTTCTCGGCATCTAAAGAATGCCAAAGGAAACTTGCATGGAATCAAAGCTTTACGTACCTCTGGATTCGACCATGATTGCATACCATGATACCATCTCTACAAATTATCTGCAAAGCTTTCCCAAAGATTAATAGTAATCTTCATAAATGTCTGGACTCCAGAGGTATAAAAGCGTAATAGAACAAAGTTGGGTTTTTTGAATGCACAAAACGAAATGCTTTTGAAGAAGGCAATGCCAGAATCTTGGCTTTCTTTTAAACCAATCATTAAAGCTGACACTCTAGTTTAATTAGACTTTAGACCATGGTGACATACTTTAAAGCGTGCTGATCTTTTGGTCGTAACCATCAAGACTCAAAAGCACAAGCATAGAGGATGAGGGCAGATTAATTTTTACACTTAAATTACTAAACTTGAGCTAGCAACATAATGCCTCTCTCTTGTATATGTTCTATCTAGGTTGCGACCTAGCACCATAGACACAGCTATGAGGCATCCTTTCTTTTCTTATCAAGAAATTAGCTAGATATGAGGAAAGTGTGCAACCAATCTTATTGCTAATCTACCTACTTACTCTATGTAACATCAAAGCCTAAGTCCTACACCATTGAGGTCCCCATCACTTTTTATGCCTCCAAAACTTTGTGTATATGTGTGTGTGAGTGTGTGTGTGAGTGAGACGCTATGCACATCCCTTCCAAAAAAACCTAAGTTTCTTCTAGTAAATATCCTTCATATTTGCTACAAATGCATACAATTTTGAAAGAAAACAATCCACAAGAGTCTTCAGTTTCATAAGAGTCTTCAGTTCTTATACCAAATTTATCCAGAGATGGTTAATTACAAAGTTGCGATGTAATATGCCATTGGAGCTACAAAGTAGGCTAAAAAATTTATCTGAAACACTTTGAAATCATAGGGAATATATGATACTTCCATGTACTCCATCTTGTTTCTAGTATATTTATATGTCGTAAACAAAAGCTACATATATACACACAAACACATATATGTCCTACAATTATCATGTATTTTTGTGTACATACGTTTAATTTATTCTCTTTTGATAGAAAGCCAAAATTATTTGCCTAATAGATATCAGAGAAATGCCAAATAAAGCAAAAAAAATACATGTACCTTTTGCTCTTCACGGCAAGATCATCCACGTAGCACTCGACCACTCTGTGGAGTAGATCATAAAATTTAACATGCATAACTCGTTGGTATGTGGCTCCATATTTTTGAGCCCGATCGGCTTGATTTTGTAGCAATAAATCGCCTTCGAACAACTAATTCAAAACTTCAATAACTTTAGGTTTTGGTTAATTCACCTAATTCAAGATCTAATCTAGTCTGCTTCTTCACAAACACTTTCATCCTATGTTAGTATTGTTACGGCCTATGAGAGGGTGAGACAGTGGTTTTACTCAATTTAAGGACTCGTTTGGTTAACGGGAAGCATTTTCCCTCATGGAAATATGATTCCTAAGAAGAAGATTTCTAGGAAGAAAATGCCTGGGAATGTATTTTTGGCATATTTGGTTAAACATTGAAAGTGACAGATTTCCAGAGTGCTTATGTTTGGTTGACCATCCACTTTCTTGGAAAAGTTATGTGTAACTCCTATTATACCCTTAATAAAAATTAGGTCTTTAATACCTCTTTAATGCTGAAGGGCATTTTTGGAAAAAAATAAAGATAGAGTGATTCCCACCTCATGGGAAAGTTACTTTCCAATGAAATGTGGGAATTATATTCTCATGGAAATACAACTTTTCCATCTTTCTTCTTTGAAAACTCAAGTACTTTCGTTGACCGCACTTTTTACTCTTTTTTTCTTGCGAACCAAACGAGCCCTAAGGTTTATATTCTTTGCTCCTTGATTACTAGAAAATTATTCTCAAGTAGATTTCTGCAAAATTCCCGCACGTTACGAGGGAATCACATTTATTAGCAACTAATCTAAACCTTTAATTAACCTGATCCAAAATTCAAAATCCAGTCCTCAAACCTATTTCAACCTATCCAGATTCGGAGCAAACCCAAAAGGGGGTGACATGGTGGTCCCTTATTCAAAAGGCGACTCAAATTGCATATGATTCAAGGTCCTTGTTCATGCAAACTTTAGCACCGGACAGGTGATAAAGCAGTGCAGAATACCAAGGCATCCCACATGAATAGGAAAGGAAAAAAGAAGAAAGGACAACAATCTCCCTTGAAAGGAGAGAAAGGGCTAAAGAAAATAGGACATGGTTTCTAAAGACAAAGCAAAGATCAAAGCAGTCAACAAGGATTCTAAAAATTCACCAGGTGCGTTAACCAATGCAGAAGAGGTTATTAAACAATAAGGGATTTCATTCATCAAAAGGAGCAATGTCACTATATGAGCACTAGCTGCTATATATTTTATAAGATCATGTACTGTTACTAGGCATCAATGGAGCACCCCTTCTCAGTGACCTGATTTTTATAGAAGATGATAGAAAGCTTGGCAGATGATTGAGAGGTGGAGGCCATGAATGCATTTTGTTTACAGTGGCAGTATTTCTTATTGGAAGTTGGGAGCTTGGAACGGCGCCCTACTAATTTAGACCGTTTGAGATAGGAACAACCGCAGGCGCATTGATAACTGCAAAGTATTGGAGAAACAAGATAGGTTTTTGGACAATGGCATGAGTATAAATAACAATTTTAATGAACTTATGATCTTAATTAACAAGTTAGTCCAATAGTTGACAAATTATGATAAAAGGTCACAAGGAATGCATAAAGAAAGAAGATGATTGACATAAAGAGATGAAAGGGTAAAAGAATGACTTTGCTTTTTCTTATTATTTTTTAAGAAGTAGGGGTGCATCCTAACTTGCATATTCATGTAGATTAGCAGCCATGTATTCTTCTATTGTACTAGAAGCTATCAGCTTTGAACTGAGGCTTGCCAGTTAATTAAGGGCATGTTGGAAACTCTCTATTGGATCCTATATGCTACCAGGATTGATGTTTTAGATTTTATAAATTCATATCTATTGAGATAATGGAGTTGAGATGTTCAGATATATATATCCTATCAGGATTGCTTGGCACTAGACTTGCTTATCAGGCAGGCTAGATTGGGTTTGGGATGGGCTCAGCCTTAGGTATAATCAAAATTACCTAGGTCTGAGTTATGCCTGGACCGACCTTTCGGCTTACTTCCTAGGCCTGAGCTTGGTAGCTTCAAGCTTCAGACCAAGCTTTAGACTTTTTCGTATGAAAGTCCACCACCTCAATCAACCACCCAAATCATTTGTTTTCCCTTAATATCAAGTCCACTCTTGATCCCCACTTTCAGTTTGCGGCAACGGTGATGAAATCCGACCTCAGCCCGATGCAACCTCAGCCATGTAAGATTGAGAGAGAGGAGTCGAGGTTGCTTTCCCACTTAAGGATGCAAATGAGCCAAGCAGCTCGCGAGCTACTCGAGCTCGACTCATTTTCAAGCCCGAGTCGACTCGACTGTTACTGAGCTTGACTTGAGCTTGAGTTGCTCCAATAGTTTTCCAAGTCGAGCTTGAGTAGCAAAATAGTCAGCCCGAAAGCTTGCGAGCCTAGTCAAGTATTTTTATTTTATTAATATTATATTTTATTTATAATATATTATCAATTTAATAGCTTAAAAATATAATATGATGTCATATTTTGTTTTAATCATATTTTTAAATATGACCAAAGCTTGAACTCGACTCATTTTTTTTTCTTGATTGAGTCGATTTTCGGATCCGAGTATTTTGAATCGAGTCAAATTCGAGCTTCTAGCTATTCTGGCTCGGCTTGGCTCAATTGCATCCTTACTCCTGACTGGCCGTTGAACCCATCCAACCCTTTCAAGGTAAAAATCCCCAGGCTCTTCGATCTAATCTCAGCCTAATGGCGAAAGGATTGATGAAGGCAAAGAAGCTGGAGGCCACAGTGTCCCCATTGTTGAGGAATACCGAGTTCCATCCCACAAGGAAGCCCTTCTTCCTTATCACTGATGCCAAGCCCTTCTTTCTCGTCGCCGGCAATGAGCCCTTCTCCTATCGCCGGCGTTGAGCACTTCTCCCCTTCTCCCCAAGGGAATTCCATATCAAAATCCTAAAGCCCAGCTCGGATTCTCACTGGCCAATGCCAAGCCCTAGGGGCCCTGCAACGGCGTCCATGTTGGCAACGGTGTCGGCGTTGGAAAAGAGAAGATTGAATCGTAGAGAGTTCTACAAGCATGAATTGGATCTAGAGCTCAGCTTCAGGATCACTTTCTAGTTCAGGATGGTGGCAGTGGGTGGTTGCCAGTTGTTTGTCTCTGATCCGGGACATAGGGATGATGATGAGGGATGGAATGGCCTTCTAGGCCAAACATTTATTCAAAGAAGCTAATGGGGCGGCCAACTGGGTGGCTGCCTATGCGGCTCACCACTCAGGGTACACCCTCTGGTCAGGAGAGGGAGAGCTGCCACAGGCACTCCGTGAGTTAGTGTTTTTTAATTTTATTGGGTGTATTCGTACACGTATTGTATGAAGAATCCGTTTCAGCAAAAAAAAAAAAAAAGAATACAAGGCGAGAGGAGAAGACAGACTGGCCTAGGCCATGGGCTATGGGTAGACTCAAATTTAAAGTCTACCTCGACCTAGTTATCCGAGCTTAAAGATCTGGTTTAGATCTGTTGCCACTGGATCCGGACTGAGGTCAAAGCGTAGCTCAAACAACATTGTGGTCGGCTGGAGACGAGAGCTGGACAAGTTGGTTAAGGTGTCGGGCGCTGGTCTTCTCTAGGGATAGCCTACAAGAAGTCTGCTTAATTTTTTCAAATTTTGTGTTCGCTTTCATGCACTCTAGTTTCTAACTGGCACCTATTCATGAAACCTATTCGTGAATTCCAAATTTTTCCAGCTGTCTAACTGGCACCTTTTGTGTTCGCTTCCATGCACTCCAGTTTCTTACTCTAATGCAACAAATGGAAGCTTCATATATAGGAACCCCAAGGAAAGAAGGCCGTCTCCACCCTATGTTTTTTTTCAAATTATTAAGTGTTAGCATAATTTTAGAAATCACATAACAATCTGCATAATCTATAATATTTTTTTTATTAGCGTGATTCTATATCAACCTATATTATTTTTTTTATGAGCGTGATCTTATTAGAGTGATTTTAAGGATCACATAACAACTTGTATCAGTCGGTAATATGTTCCATTATTAATGTGATTCTATATTAGGCTATATTGTTTTTCTTGTATGAAATCTATGTACAAGTATATATGATTTCGGAGATGTACCGAATATGATGAAACAGAGAAATAAAATTATTTTTTTCTCTTTTTTATCTTATTTTCTTCTTCTTCCGCAAATATTTCAACATCAAGAAAGCTTCTTCCCAAGCCGTTGCCGGCGGACGGCCAACTCCATTGAATTTGAGGCAATGCTCCATGCTGAAGGCCTCAGTCTGCCATCCGATTTTCAAATGACCTAGATATATACCCTCTAAATTTCTCCAAATTATTACCATCACCAAGTAAAAAGTTGACACCTCTATATCAAGCATTTGTCCGTAAAACTTCAGTCCAAGCAGAGGAAGAGAGAGCCCAAAAATTTGAATTCAAGTTCTAATAATTTTTGGATATGTTTATAGTGCACATTTCCTGTTCTTGAAATTTTTGCAAAGTGGTTCCATCGGTTGTTCACCCACTATGTGAGGTTGTTACTTTTCATAATGAAATTTTTAAAGAGAGCAACCGGTGGAATAACCACCTCAAATTTCACTAAAATGAAATGGTAGCACAAAAAAGAAGGAGACGGAGAAAGATGTTTTTTTTTTTTTTTGGTTCTACGTACAAAGAACATGAATACACAGGAAAATGGGCTTTTGATATGAATACAAGAAAATTTTAGTTTTCATACAAAATACCTTATCTTTAGCTCTATTTAATGAACCTTTCTGCACCTACATAGAAATTAGAACTATTGTTCATTCTGAGTCTAAGTAGAAATATTGATGTTTCACTCAAAAAATGGACGATATTGATGTAAAATACATAAATAAACAAATAAATATTAAGGGAGCTAGAGACTAATACAAAGCAAGATGTAAACCATAAATTAAAAGAGTCAACTTTTTTTTTTTTAGTACAACGGCGGCTTACACATGACGGATGTGGGTGCAGCCAACAAAATCAGAAAAAGAGGAGATGGTGCAAAGAATTAGGCACAGAAACGTAGTTTTTCTAGATAAAACTTTTGAAGTAGTGAGCTGCGAAGGAGGCAACCTAGTCAGCAATACCGTTCGCCTCTCTATAGATATGTATAGCCAGATAGGAGCTACACTTGCCCAAAAATCTGCGGATGTCATGGAGCAGCGGCTTTCTATCATCAGTGCATATCCGACTCCGGACCCACTCGATCACCGTCGCTGAGTCTTTTTTGAAGAAAAGAGTCAACTTTTGGTGGGACTTTCCTAGCAATGCTGAGATGTTCTTCATCGTAACGATGAGAGATGCACCTATTTGGTTGGTTGAGTGTTCTAAACTTAGCTATATATGAGGAGATTCACATATAGTTTGATCATATGCAAGTTTGCTTTTAAAGTTTTACGTTCGAATCATGTACTAAAAAAAAAAGAGTTTTATGTTTGAATCAAAAAAAAGGTTTTATGTTCATAAAGGCAAGTTCTTGAAGCTGTTTGTAGCTATTCATCTGCTAATCAAGTCTCAAACAACCACAGTGCATGAGCACTCTCCGTTTTCTTGTTTGCTATGATAGTGTTTCAAGCTTCACAAGCCTTCTCGGCTATTTCACCCGGTTTCTGGGTATAGTAGGAGCCATGTCTCTCAAGAAGAACCGGCGGGTCGGCCCATACATTTTGCGGATAAATCAAAAATAAATACATCTATGGAAATCAGAAATTAAAAAAAAAATCTGTCCACAGCCTACTCTTTACGCTCATATCATAGTAATGTTGTAATTGCAAGAAAAAAAAAAGAAGAAGAAGAGAACGAATCCTCGGGTCAACTGTAGATTGCTCAGGATGATTGCAGAAAACACATCTGTTTACTCTATTTTTGTGATTATCATTGCCACAATCAGATGTTTCTTAAAATTTTGGAACATTCCATAGACATATTTACAGCCAACTGCTATAAGATGGTTTGATCAAATTTTCAAAAGATAGATCTATTCTAGGGTCCCTATGAACAAGACCCACCAATAGTTTCATCATTTATTGAAAAGACCACTGATAAAGGTCACTACCGGAATGAGAAATGAGCCACCAAATGATGATGACAAATGGGAAAGTGAAGGTTGAAGCTATCTATATAAATTATATAACAAAAGATGATATGCATATGAAAAAAGTTCAAACGGTAAACCCATGTGAAATTGTTGAGTTTTAAGCTGGTGTGGTCCCTTCTAAACATCCTAATTAATCTTATATACTAGCAAGTGGACCCACCTAAATTCAGCTACTTTGGTGGTCAAGTTGCTGCCAAGATTTTTATCCAAATCAGTACTCTCTGACTCTCCAAAAGATCGAAGAATTTCAAAAAGTTGTATAATATTATAAATTGTGCCCCATATGATTGGGTCGGTAGCATGTTCCATGGCTTGGTCCATAATTTCTTGAGCAAAGATATTTAAGTTTAGCTGGGGTGGTTAGGGTGTGGTGATGCGGAATGGTATTTGAGTGATCATCGAAGGATTGAAGGATCTAATTTGGGATTCTATTAATTAATTTGTCTTGTTAGACTTTGTGGCCTCCACTGAGTTGGGTACACTGAGGGGGGCTAGATGAATGGTGTAAATAGGAAATTTTCTTAGAGCTTTTAGGGATAGATGATAGATGATAGATGATAGACTTCGAGATGGTCCCAATTTTGTTAAGCTACAATCAATCCATATATATATATATATATATTCAAATAAGCAGTTTTATGCAATCTAAGTAATATGACAAGAATGACATTAGAGAATATCATAAAACATTTTCAGCTGATATTATATTCGTTATTAAAGAATATCTGGGAAGATTTTGATCTTCCCTTATAATGAATATGGTATCAACTGAAAATCTTTCCTGATGCTCTCTAATGATGGACTAACATATGCTTCTAGCTTTATGGTCAAGTGGGCACAGAGGATATGATTAAAGGATATCCTGCATTTTGATATCGACCCTCCAAGGATTTCAACTCTTTATCTCCACATAATATTGTACAATATCGGATTATAAATTCTTAAAATCAATAAAAAATATTAAAAAAAATGACAGTGAAAGAAGTAATTAATGTCATGAAAAATAGAAAAATATCTATTTCATGCCATTCGCTTTGCAGCAAAGAGTTATTCATTGTCAATATCTTAAAAACACAATAGTAAATATTTATGCCATCAATCTTTCAAATCTTCAATTTTAGGCTCGTCGATTAATTAGATTTTGATGGCATCTCTAACCTTTTTTTTCCCTTTTTATTTGTTTATTAATTGATCTTTTAATAAAATTGTTCAAGTGATTTCTTTTACCTGTAAATTAAAATGTAAAACTAAAATAATGTTGCCGAATATTAAAATCTGAATAGGTGAAGTACTATTTTTTTATATGTAAATATAAGGAAGATTTTAAAAGCTACATTACCTTGAAATATTGTAATTTAACCTCCATGGGCCTCGAGAAGAGTAACCATAAAGCTGATTCCTAGGCCGGCATAAAACCAAGGCTAGTCTATTTTCCTTTATAAAACATCTTCTGGGAAGAGTGATCAGAAAAAGATTTAGGGCCAAAGAACCTAATGTCCTATGGAATGGAGGACTCATTAATTCATGTAACAAAGAAAAGCAAACCCGGCCCACACTCGACACAAGATGCCCAAGATTAAAGCCCAAGATAATTATCAAATTCAAATCCCAAGTCGATAATTTGGTGCTATCAGAATATGTCCAAATGAACTTCCCCTATAAATAGTCTGCCTTTGGCCAGCCATTGAGGCATTCGCCAACCATTCTCCCTCCCTACTTTCTACAAACTCCCTCCCCTCCCCCTTGCCGGGGCCTTTAAAGATTTCTGGTGTCTACAACTCCAGCAGAGGCAGCGAACCCTCAGGTGGTTCATGAAACCAGGAATCGAGGACCCTCTAAGGGGTCACATATGGCCTACCCTTGTGGTGGCCATCGCCATTCTCATGGTGAGTGACAATGTAGCCCTCGTCTCCGGTGAACCACCATACGTTTATGCCTCTCCACCGGCTCCATCGATGTTGCCTCCCCTGCCATATTTATACAAGTCGCCGCCGCCGCCACCATACCATTACAAGTCTCCACCTCCACCATTTCCGTCACTGCCACCACCTTACTACTATAAGTCACCACCTCCTCCCTCACCATCTCCGACGCCACCCTACTACTACAAATCACCGCCACCTCCATCTCCTTCTCTGCCTCCACCATACTACTACAAGTCTCCACCTCCTCCTTCACCGTCACCACCACGACCTTACTATTATAAGTCACCGCCACCTCCTTCTCCCTCGCCTCCACCACCTTATTATTACAAGTCTCCACCGCCACCTTCTTCTTCTCCCCTCCCACCATACTACTACAAGTCCCCTCCTCCTCCTTCTCCCTCACATCCAACGCCTTACTATTATAAGTCTCCACCACCACCGGCGAAATCTCGGCTGCCACCCTACTACTATAAGTCACCACCACCACCGGCTAAGTCTCCCCCTCCGCCATACTACTACGTGTCTCCACCACCACCAGTAAAGTTTCCTCCTTCACCATACTACTATAAATCTCCGCCGCCACCTTACCACCGTGGGCTTGTCGTTAAGGTGGTCGGAAAGGTCTATTGCTACAAATGCTACAATTGGGAACACCCAATGGAGTCATACCGCAAGAAGCTCTTGAAAGGTAAATTCGAAATGAGTGCTGTTAAAAAAAAAGATCATCTGATTTTTTCATTTCAATAATTTCTTAACGGTGGTTATTTGTATGACTAAAGAGATAAGGAATTTCCTTCTTCATTTTATTTTTTAAATTTTATTTTTAAATAAACCATGGATAATGGCAACAAAATATTGGGCTTCTTCCTTAAAGATTGTTAAACTATCTTTAGTTTTGAACTCAATTATCTATCCTCAGTTGTGAGAGAGAGACTTTTTGGAAGTCACAGTACCGAGCTGACCCAGCAATCTGCAGCTTAGCTGAGTTCTCTTGTTGGCTGCCTAATTCCTAGCTTCAGATGGAAATTTTTGTTTATATATACAAATTACATTGTTTGTTCTATTTATAAGACACTGTGCACCCTGTTGTAATCAATACTGCAGTGTTTCTATGGTAGCGTTCTAAAAATCCAATCAAAGCAGATCGATGTCACATTGCCCATCTTTTTTTTGTGATGAAATTAAGGGAGGGCTTGATTAATTATCAAAATCAGACCTAATTAATCAACCTAGTGTCTATTAATATATTATCACTAAATCAGATATATGCATCTTTTCAACATATATACATGTGGACTCTTTTCAAAAAAGATACTGTTAAAAAAAAAAAAAGTTCACACAAAGCATCTAATAAGGCACTAACTATTATCCAACCAAAGCCTCACCTTTTTTAATCTTTTGAGCTCGATTCCGTCCCGCCCATACAATCACTACTAGAATTTTTCTCACTCATTTAGATTAGTCTACACATTAAAATACTAACCTTCTTTTTATTTGTTTATTTTTGGTCAAAACATAAGCAGGCGCCGTGGTCAAGGTGACGTGCACGGCCGGCGACAAGGGGTTCGTGTCATTCGGCCAAACAAGCAGCCATGGTGTCTACGGCGTCGCTGTTGAAGGCTTCCCCTACTGGAAGCATGGATTCAAGGCCTGCAAGGTTGAGCTCCACGCTGCACCCATGGACTCCACTTGCACCATGCCAACCAGCCTCAACATGGGCGACAAGTTGAAGGTTCACTCCACCTCCCATGACGAGGTGGTCCTCAAGGCCAAGCCATTGGCTTTCGCTCCCATGAAGCCTTCCAAGGAGTGCAAAAAGCACCACCACAACAAGCCACCAAGCCCTGTCTGCAAGCCTCCATCCTCACCATCCCCACCCATTTACTTCTACAATTCGCCACCCCCACCGTACTACTATGCGTCGCCACCTCCACCATCATATTACTACAAGTCTCCACCGCCTCCGGTGAAGACGTTGCCGCCATACTATTACAAGTCTCCACCACCACCAGTGAAGTCTCAACGACCTCCTTACTACTACAAGTCCCCTCCTCCACCTCTGAAGTTACCACCAGCTCCCTACTACTACAAATCCCCGCCCCCACCAGTGAAGTCTCCACTGCCACCATACTATTACAAGTCTCCACCCCCACCAGTGAAGTCGCCTCTACCACCATATTACTACAAGTCTCCACCACCTTATTACTACAAGTCCCCCCCCCCACCATCACCAACTCCTTCCCCTTACTACTACAAGTCGCCACCTCCTCCTGTGAAGACACCATCTCCTTACTACTACAAGTCTCCACCACCACCATCGCCAATTCCTCCTCCTCCATACTATTATACTTCTCCACCACCACCCTCATATTCTCCCCATCCTCCCTACTTCTACAGTTCACCACCTCCTCCTAAGAAGTCGCGACCACCTTCTTACTATTACAAGTCTCCACCACCACCCTCTCCATCTCCACCCCCTACATACTACTACCAATCTCCACCACCACCCTCTCCTTCTCCTCCTCATCCATACTACTACAAGTCCCCACCTCCTCCTGTAAAGTTTCCATTACCTCCCTATTACTACAAGTCTCCACCACCTCCATCCCCATCCCAACCTGCTCCCTACTACTACAAGTCCCCACCACCACCATCCCCTTCTCCACCACCTCCCTACCACTACATGTCCCCACCTCCACCAGTGAAGTCTCCTCCGTACTACTACAATTCCCCACCACCTCCATCCCCATCTCCTCCAGCTCCTTATTACTACAAGTCTCCACCACCTCCCTCACCATCTCCTCCATCTCCTTACTATTACAAGTCTCCACCACCACCCTCGCCATCTCTTCCTCCTCCCTACTACTACAAGCTACCACCTCCTCCATTCCCATCTCCTCCTCCCCGCTACTACTACAAGTCACCACCTCCACCATCACCATCTCCTACACCTCCGTACTTCTACAAGTCCCCACCCCCACCATCCATGTCTCCCCAACCTCCCTACTACTACCAGTCCCCTCCTCCCCCAGCACCATCAAAACCTCCTTCCTACCTCTACTCCTCCCCGCCACCACCAATCCATTTCTAAGCACAAACCCATCAATGGCCTCTTCCCTTCTTCACCCAAGTAAGTTTTTTCACTCACATTACAATTTATTAGTTTCTAATTAAATTTAACATTACACTGAATGCTTCATTAATTTATATCCCCTGCTATTTTACGACTTTGTTTTGCAGGTTCTAGGTCCAGTGATATATGCGAGAGTCTTTCATGTTCCTCTAATAATCTCCTGCACAGTGCAAAGATCAGAACTCCTTCACTTTATGATGCAAATCCTGGGGCTTTGTTGGCGACCTTCTTTCATATTATGGTATTGGCTAGTTTTGTTACCAGTAGAGAGTTTGAGCAAAGGTCTTCAAGTAGAAGCAAGAGAAGAAGGTAGAAGTAATAGTTTGGGTGGTTATTGTTTCCACCTTTTAGCGTCTCCTTGGCAATGGACGTATTCTTGTATTTGTTGTATGTATAGCTCTATTTGTTTGGTCTACTGTTTCCCAGGCTACTAAAGCTTTTGCTACTGGAAAATAAATAAAGACCTTTCCTTGTCTCCTCTTGCTTTGTCGCTCCCAGCCCGCTCTCCCACTCCCAGGCTTTTTTGCACTTTATAGTACCTTAATCTTTGGAAGAGAGACTAGAAAAAGAATTAAAGGAGAAGAAACATCCATGAAGCTGCTTGCAACCAACTCCAGCTTTGCACCTGCATTATCTCAACTATCGATTCGATGCGAGTCTTGCATACGGAAATATGATCATGGAGCCACAGTTAAAAGCATCCAGGCAGGAAAAGAGCAGGCCTTCCTTAGGATGGTACGTTTCATTTGCCAGAGTAGGGAATAAAGACAAGAATAAAAGTTCTATGGATGCGTCCCACTGCATCATATAGGGGGTTTTTTTATGAGAAATTATTTCTTAGACTGGTCTGTCCGCTCAACTACAGACCGGGCCAATAATGTATCGCCCTATCAACCCAAATTTCCAGGCAGGTCAATTGGGCTCTGCCGGATTAGAGCTTTGCGGCGATAGTCTTCACTCTTCAGCGCGTCTCCTGATCACCCTTTACCGATCTCTAGATCCCTTGAGGTACTAAATTGAGCTGATCACCAACCAGAACTTTCTTTCTTATTCCACCCAGATCAAGGCAAAAACCATAACAGATCTCCAACTTCGATGGAAAAATTAAAGATTTTTTTGAAGAGAAAACCAATCAGGAAATCCAAATGACCGAGATCTAGGGTTTCCTCCGATCCTTACAAATCCGACACCAAAAATGAGGGAAAACGTGGCTGCATCTTTGTCCTCACTCTCATCCTCGCCGACGAGCATCGTCTTGACCACAACCTCATAACTACTGTCTGATTTTCCCTTGCCTGGGTACACACCGAGTCAGTCGCCACCCCTGGTGACTCCCCCCTTGTCACGTGTTGCCGAGGGTCGATTCATCTCCAATGGCCTCGACCTTGCCTAGGCCCACTTCGCCAGATCTCGCTCTGCCGCCTGCGAGTGGCTTCGCTCTCTCGTCACCACCTTCAAACTGATCGTGGCAGCCTTGATGTCGCCCCAATTAAAGGTGCAAAATGGGTCGGGTCGGATCGGGTTACGAGCGACTCCGACCCAACCTAGTTCCTTATTTGCGCCCTCATATTGGACCGAAACCTAACCTAATAAAAAATCAGGTCGGGTCCAAGGCTAACTTTTTTGACCCAATGGGTCATTCGGATTGGGTCGAGTTCATGTATAACTTAGTACCAACACAAAAAATTGGGGTCCAAATCGGATCTGAGTTGGCTCCGAATTTGGTCCGGGTCGGAATCCTGTACTTGTCATTCTCTATGCTTAATTTCTTTTACAATGAGTGAAACTAGCAGAAAGTAGGTTATGCAGTACCATACAAGTGAAAGTGTTTAAGCATCAAGGATTGATGCCATTACGAACTAACCTAAAAATGATGGGCTTAATCTTATTAGGTACAAAAAAAATTTCTGTTGATGTATGCAATACTTTTTTTTTGAGTAAAAAAGAATTGCATCTATGTTAATCCTTTTTACTCAGCAGTGATATCCTCTTAATTTGTTAGAATGCATCTACTACTATTTTTTTTTTAACATACTACTAGAAAAGCATACATGGGCTAAGATGAGGAATATAGTTTTGATAATGACATATGACAAAGTTTAGCAATTGCAAATGACTCATCATGAACTCATCTTCTTCCACAAGATAAAATTATACTTTATTTTATCTTCATTAGTCTGAACTTCCTTCTTTGGGTAACAGTGTTTCTATTTATTGTAATCAACTTAAGCCTTAATATAAATTTATGCCATTCAATAGTATATAAAAATAGTTTCTTCCATTCCTCTCGTTTTCAAATATAAGAAGAGATTAGAGAAATAGAGAGTCAAAGATCCTTAAGCACCCCTGCTGGCCTTAACAATGTACTGGATTTGGATCGGGTCGCATTGGATCATAGGGTAGGAAACCCAAAATTGCCTAAAAAATCAAATAGATCGGGTTGGGTCGGGTCAGAATTTAGTAAACTTAAACTCGACCCAAAAAATGGAACGGATCCAATTTTAGTAAAGCCCTTTGATGATGTCTAGGTATCCCATCATAAGTGCTGAGAAAGGGCCTGTGTGAGGATCCATGCAAGCATATATTTAGTCTCATATTAGTTGTATAGTGGATAGATGTTAGGTACTTATAAAAATCAAAAAAAATCCTAATAATACATGATATACCTCAGAACTGACTTCTGCTGATAAGGCAAAACGACCAATGAAAGCTCCCTACCTAGCTAGGGGCTAATCATTAATTTAAAACTTACCACGTGGCCGATCCTAATGATATATGAAAGGTTCTCTATATTTCAAACTCTCTCCCCAGTTAGCAGCAACTTGTCGTGATTGCTAACTACTTTTTAATAAATACAACATCCGAACAAATCCCCACGACCGAGAAGCGCAAATGTGATTTTAGCCCTTCAAGTAAGTTCTCTTTCGACTCTCTTACTCTACCTCTCTACTCCACTCAGGCCTCCTCGTGTTTCTTAGGAGCTGTATTTGATTTAGGCATCAGAAAAACCTTCAATATTGTACATGCTTTGGTAAGTAGACTTCTTTGTTTTTGCTATTTTCGAGTCAGAGCCAATGTTGGAGCACTGCTCGAAGCCATTCATTCATCCACCGCCCAAGGCCCATTTATATGTGCTCGACGTCAGGATCAACACCGATCGAGTCTAGCGGCCATCGGACCTTCCCCACATAGGCATACAATGATCCCATCCGACCTCTCCAATCCAGATGGTAGATGAGCCGAGATTTTCAGCGATTCTGTTAATTTGGTGCTTGGGTCAAGTCGATTCCTAACAATAATAATACTTTCTAGCTAGCTCTTTAATGTGAGATCTTGAGTTGTTATAAATAGTATTAAAGTAGATCTAATAGATAATCTATATAGACTAGGCGATACTATAGCACAAGCCATTTAGTCAATCTTAGATTAGTTATAATATTTATAATTAAATTTAAATAGGTTTAGATCCTTAGCCCGATCATGATGCTTGAAATGTGGCAGAAGGATGGCCGGAGCTGATATGGGGCCTTTGATGGGGAAGGGAGGAGGGGAAACAGGACTGTCCTGGAGCCTGGAGTTAACGGTGGTCCCGCTCGTTCCCATGACCGGTGTCTCCCTTGTGCTTGACTTCCGTGGCGCAATACGAAAAGCCTCCTTTATGATGCATTACAATAAAGAGTTTTTATTCTAAAACGCTAGCCAGTACTGTAGCAGTGGGAGTGGGGGACTCGTGGTGAGAGTCCGGCATTAGCTTTTGCTCAGGCGGCTGCCCTTCTTTCGTGTCTCGACGTTTCGTTTTTGGCCGTTTCCTATTCCCAGCACCCTCGACTCTTCTTTCTTCCCCAGTCCACCACCTTCTCGAACGTCCAGAATGTGCAAGTTGTGCTTCCTGTGCCGGCTCAACAGTTCCGGTTCTCTTCGGCTAAAACCTTTTACGTGGGTGGACTGCCACTACACCGCTTTTGGACAAGCATGCAGCTTTTACTTTCCCATGGATGATTGAGTTGTGCAGCCTAACGGATATAATTTCTGCCACCATATGAATTGGGGCCAATGGCCACACTGATTGGCTCGTCCCAAGGACCTAGCTATTTCTCAATTATATTGCACATCAAAGGTGGGACACACAAGGTCCGATGCAAGTTGGATTTCTGGTTGTCGACAGGGCGGACGCGGGTGCGAGCTAGGGATCTTCACACTTTGATCAGCAGGATGTCAGATCGGCAGACCGAGGAAGGATGGATCTGGAGGATGTGGCTTCATCCATGGGTGGCGCTCTTCATCTAGAAGGTGGTATGTGGTTGTCTACCGACCAGGAGTTTGCTAGCTAGCCGAGGTATGCGAATTTCTCAGTGCTGTGATTTGGGTACGGACACCGAGGAGACTATCGATCATGTTCTCTTGCAGTGCCCTTGGGCTAGGAAGATTTGGAGTAGGTCTCCCATTCCATTACCTCACTTGGTGGATCGTCGGCACAAGACCTGATTCACGTGCTAAGAGCATTCCTGCGGAGGCCCAGTTTTGTCGAGGCGGGCACACTTATAGCATACTTCGCTTATTATATTTGGTTGGACAGGAATGCTGGCCTATTTGAGAGTAGGAGGTGGTCCTCGAGGATGGTGGTGGACCGAGCTGTGCTAGATGCTAGGGAAGTCACCGCTACTACTGCTATGTTCTCTTCTGGGATGGCCAGGGACATCTGGGGTACTTTTTCCGCTGTCACAGCGACCAGGTTCGCCTTTGTTTCATGGGTGTTCCCACCCCATGGTCATCTCAAAGTGAACTTTGATGGTAGTAGGTCGGGGGACGGTGCCTTTGGAGGTGTGGATTTGTGATTAGAGACTCTTTTGGCAAACGGATAGCAGCTGGTGGTCGCTGCTTGCCAAGGGCTCGCCATTGTTGGGGCAGAGCTGTGGACTGCTTGGAAGGATTTATCCTATGCGAAAAGGGTTCTCAGCGCCGAGCGGGTACATCTTGAGGGGGACTCTTCTGCGGTGATCGATTAGATCCGGGGTGTGGACAGGTACGGCGATGGTCATCCTCTCATCCTAGAGACTCGGAGATTGGTTCAAAAGATAGGCAATTTTCAGGTACCACACGTGTACCGGAAGACGAACAGAGTAGCTGATTGGGTCGTCTTCTACATCGCCCGGCACTCCGGAGAGCTTCTTTGGACATCTGCAATTGATACTCCCATTTCATTGTACACTTTGCTTTTTTCTGATTTGGCTGGATGTACTCATGTTAGAGCAATATGAAATGCTGCTTTCACCACAAAAAAAAAAAAAAAAACTTAACGTCAAGAAAATGTCAAGTCACACCCTCATAAGTGTTTTTATTTTTTTAATTTAATTTAAGGCATGCGGCTATCGTTAAACAACCCAGCTACAAAGGCAACCACCAGACTCTGAGTATATGAGATCATGCAACTGCATGGGAATGGATGATAAAAGTCCAAGATAATATAGCCCATATAATTAGCCGTACAGGAGACTATCTAATTTGCAGCACTACTTGTTATAAAGAAAAAATAGAATCTATGACATTATTTTACATGTATTTTTAAATATACTAAAAAACAACACTTTATTTCATATTTGTGAGTAATTGCTAGGTATTAGTTTATACCTCATCCTTGTCGTAGACTCCGCAACATTATTTTAATAATTTTTTATTTTGAAAAAATCTAGAAATAAGATCACTTTGCCCATATTTATAATAAATTACTGGGTATTATAGTTTGGAGCTCATTTTTATATATCGTAGAATATGCAACATTGTTTTAGGGCCATTTTTTTAAAAAAAATACTGGAAAATAATACTTTACCCTACATATATATGATAAATTTGAGGTACTATAGTTTGCAACTCATCTATATTTTTTTTGTCGATAAGTCAAAAATATTCTTTAAAAATGTGATTAGTTGGAACAAAATAAAAACGCCGACTAAGAGTATAAATTAATGATGAGTTCAATTCCAATCCCAAATAAGGATACATAAAATCAATTTGGCTCCAAAGGTCTTGATCATGACCCAACCAGATTTATATTAAAAATATTAAACTTATAAGTATAATATATAATATAAAGTATAAATTAAAATTTATATATTAAACAGCACTATTACACTTTAATCCTAGTATAAATAGAATTATATCTATATATTAAAGAACTTGTATGGAAAAATATGCACAAATATAAGACTATATTGTAGTTATCAATATTTTTAAAATATTTTACATAAAAATAGTTTTGAATATCACAATATTCATTTTTCATTTTTTTATCATAGAGAAAGGATTGAGTTTTTATGAAAGGAAATAATTATTAAAATATAGACTAGCACAGCACATTTTGAGTGAGTATATTTTAAATGTGAACAAGCCTTTAATAAAAACTATAATAAATTTTAATTTTAACAAAATAAATTATTAACATGGTGGCTAGATTGGCTCTTAGCCGAGTGAAAGATCATTGGTTTGATTCCTCACGTAGGTGGTACATAGAATGATCTTTAGGTGTTTTTTATTATCAGGCCTGCATTAAATCCCTACATTTCATAAATGTGGAGAAATGTCATCGAATCCCTGCATTTCATAGTTGTAGAAAAATGCTGGGATATAATTCTCGATACCATATCAGCCGATATTTGTTCAATATTTTTAAAAATACGGGAATTTTATCGATATTTTTTAGCTAATTTGAGTTCTATAATTTCTTGTAGTTAGTCCTTTTATAAATATGGATAGCGTCCAAAGCTGCAACAAATGAACTGATTCTTCCAATATGAGAGAGAAAAGGATGAGCACCTTTACACTACTCATAAGTTACTAATGGCAGGATAGACTCGTGCAAAGAGAGAAGCCTACAAGCCATCAACCTATCCACTCACTTTTTTTCTTTTTTTTTTCTTTTTTCTTTTTTTTTTTTTTTATACAGCGGCGACTCATATTAGTCGAGTGTGAGTGTATCCAATAAAGTTAGAAAAAAAAAATATGACAGAACAGAAAAGAAATAGACTCATGATTCTTCCAAAAAACTCTTTCGAATGGTGCATAGCATAGGAGACGACCCAGTTCACCGTACTATTCGTCTTCTGATAGACATGAGAGACCCGAAAGAAGCCAAACTCTCTCGCGAACGTGTATACGTCTTAAAGAAATGAGTGCCGATTATTACAGATGTGCTATCCTTGAATCTACTCAATTACTGTAGCCGAATCTCTTTTCAGATAAATGCTATCGGCTCACTTCATTGCAGCCAAATAATCTGTGAATGAGCGGGCAGTGTGTGATGGATATACGGCTTATACGACCGAATCGCCTCCTCGGCATATCCCGTCCTATCCACTTTATCGTTTGTTAGTAGCTGAATAATCTCCATTCCCTGGCCACCATTACCTCCAAATTCCCCGATCAGAACTCAGTGGAATCCAGCTTTACAGAAGCGTCTGTAGCCAACCACTCTTGGCTCTATTCCTGCTACTCGAGAGCCTGAGACGCCCGAATGTACCAAAAGGAGGACGACGAGCAATGGGAGACGGGAGTTAAAACTTAAAAGCGGAGCCCTGCATGCATTCGGTAAACGGTAGCAGGTAGGTTGGCGCGGGGACCGTCCGAGCGTGGATAACCCGACAAGAAGATAAGGTCGTGCCGCGGCCCACGGCCCGTGTCTTTGCCGGCAAAGTGGGTCGCACGTGCTCAGATAAAGTACATGGATTCACATGGCTGGATGCGGTTTAATTGGATCATGTGGTATCTCTCACTGACCCCCAACATACATCTCCTCTGAAGAAGGTTTTAATAGTCATAATGAAAATAATATATAGTTGTTATTTGCTCGATTTGCATGTCATTATAGAAATATTAGTAGTTCTTAAAAAAAAAAATAGTTATTGATTGCATGATGCTGACATTATCTATTATATATAAAATTGAAAATTATTTTTTGAAGCAGCATGAGGATTTGAATTTAGAAAATATTTTTAATTAGTTATTATTGCTTGCTTGCTCTTTTTTGTTTATTTTGACCAACGATTTCTGAACCGAGCCGACCCGGTCTCTAACAGGGTCGGTTGTCTAACGGAAAATGGTTCCAGTTTTTTAAACGTCGAAACCTGATTGGATATAGCCAGAACCGACTGAAACTGGCTAGAATCGGCCAGAACTTGATGGATCAATACCGAACCGTACAAGTTGTTGACTGGTCTGGATCTCAGTACCAGTTTGATGAACCTTCATTTTGACTATGCAATGCAATGCTAACTATGTACCATTTAGCACCTTTTGAGATCCAAAAATATATGATGGTTTCACATCTCATGCATCCAAGGTTTGACAGATAGGTAGGTAATATGTGTTGGAAGATCAAGAACAAATGGTTCAAAGGGTCTCAAACATAAATGTTTCCTGCCACTCATGTTGGTGAGAAAGGGTCTAGAGAGCAAGCTTAAACAACTAGAAATTATTAGGACAAAGAGAAATAATTATTCCACACTCTTGGAAGAGAAGGGATACAAGAATTTCTCTTTAAAAAATAGATTATGAGGGTCAATTGTTTCGCCAAATTTCAAAAGCATCTTCTCCTCTAGCTTCCGGTGCTCATTCCTAATTACTTGGAGAAAGTATATGGGCATCTAGCCATGGCCTATGGGTGCTTGACTATTTGGATATACGTAGGTAACTCAAAGAGAAGGATAACTTATCAAGCAAACCTACATGCCTTATCATTCTTGGGTCAAATTAAATTTACTAGAGCTTTTTTCCTTTTAGTAGTAGACATGTATATCCCGGAACCTTTTAATTGGCCAGTTTGATGAAATTAAAGGCGAGGATTGGAGTGTTAGACTGCATAAAGGGATTAAGAAATCCAACAAGAATTGAATCAATCATGAAAAAAATAATTATCCTTAATTAAGTGGATTGGGCATTTTCTACTTCTTGGAAATAAAAATATAAAAACTGAACATTAATATAGTATTAAGTTTGTTGAGTGAAAATTTGAAGTAATGCTACTAATTAAGGGGGGACACTTTGAAAGATAAGGAAGAAAAATAGGGCCTAAAATACTACAAATATTTTTTTTAAAAAAAAAGCAAATAATATAATATTACATAAAATGACATCAAGAAATTTTAAATTATGCTCAAGGAGTTGTCCCTTCTTTGCTACAACAACAACCAACTCAGTTTCAATATGCTTTGGTGCTCTCGCAACCACTTTATACTTAGAATTTTGTGGATTCACCTCACTTTTCTGTCTTGCTAATCTGAATAATGAATTGGATAATCAGTTTCAATCCTTTCAGTATTTCTTGCCACCAAGGTAGGAACTTTCCTTCTATTTTTCTAAAAAAATTGATATTATTAATTACACTACACAAGAATGTTTGACGAGGATTCATAAAAGCTGATCATGTAACAACTGTGGTTATGACTATGGTTTTATAAATTATAATGTATTATTAATATCTTTACACAATTGAAAAATGATGATGAACAATGTAATTAACATGAGAAGGTATACTGTATAAACTAAGCTGGACTATGTATGATAGCGAGTAGTTGCGTTTCTTTACCTGCGAGATGTGCCCAAGTTTTCAACCACTCATGCAATAGATAACTAAAGTTTCTGGCCCGGATTATTAGATCATTTGTAAATGCAAGCAAGAGGCGATGCTCGAGAACGTGATAGGTTTGTCCTTTTCGGCAATCAAGTTGACTTTGTCTTTGCCCAAAGCATCCAACCAAATCATTTCAGCAGAAGGAGTACAATCATATGGAGGCATTGCTTTTGCCTTATTAGTCATACGTCTTGTCAGTAACATTAAAGTTGACTAGAGCAAGAGCAAGGTGACCTAATTTCTTCGACCCATCAAATGAGCATAATGCTAGATTGACCATTTACTTGGTTACAGGAACACGGAGTCAAGCCATCCATCATGGATCATTTTACCGAACTGTTACATTTTTATTTTTATTTTTGATAATCTAGATTATTCATTACCAATTAGGACATCTAATGGAGTCTGAAAATAAAATATTATAAAATTTTAGAAAAAATTCGAATCGGCCATACAATTCAATTAGGATATCATGCAATCCGCAGCTCTATTAGCTTCTTTATAAGTATGATTCGCATGGAAAGTCACATGTTGCTTATGATGGAAAAATATTAGACACGTCGATCTCGGGCTAGACCGAGCTTCTTGACCTTAGACATAAACCAAAGTAAGCGACTTCGGGAGCCGACTAGCTGAGGAGCCATTCGACAACTGCCGACGAAGACTGATAGTATCTTGGATCGGACGACTTCGGCCCTAGACGAGGAGCCAATCGACACATGCCTACAACAACTGACAGTCCTGGCAACCCATGGCTATGGCAGCATTGTAGTTGATGTGCGGTCAGGGCCATACGCCACCAAAGCGATGCCCATGCTGTAGCCATACACCTGATCACTAGTGCACGTCACATCAACCCATGTAAATGACATAATGGACTCTCCTATATAAAGGGATAGTTTGGAGGACCTTAAGTGTGCGATATTATTTACAGAAAACTCAAGATTTGTAAGTTAAGTCAACTTGGATGACCGAGGCGAAGACTCTATTAAATAGCTTGTTGGCACTGATGGAGCGCGCATGATCTCGTTGTCATCCCAAAGCTGCATAGCTCGGACCATCTCCTTTGCCACCCCAAGGGTCAGCAGAGCCGAATCAGACTCTTAACAGACTACATCAGGACGTAGGTCTTGGAGGCATGGGCTGGAGCTGAAGGGCCCTCCTCAGATGGAGCGGATAAGCTCGAACCTGACCGAGCCAAGGCATGGGCCTCAGGGGACGGCTGACGTGAAGATGTGGCAGCAGCAAAAGGTTGGACAAGAATGACCCCCTCCGAAGGGGCCGACCTGATCGGCGTCACAATCTCAACCTCAGAGTCGAGCTCCACATTCTTCCCCCAAGGTACGAGCACCTCGGGGAAGACCTCGGTGACAACTTCGACAGCAGGGGCCTATGGAGATTCCCTCCTCGGCTTCTTCTTTTGGTAGGTTTCACCCCCATATATTAGAACCAAAGACAAGGGGCTTTGCCGGAGCACCACCCAGGAGCTTGGACACTTGGGCACTCCGACAAATGAGCAAATGATGTGAGGACCTGTGCGGCATGTGTTTAGTTCTATATCAGTTATTCGCTAGGTAGATCTTGAGTACTTATAGAGGATCAAAGAACTCAAATAATTTTTAGGTGAGGTCCTGAGTTGTTATAAATGGTATCAGAGTAGACCCGATCTATAACATATGTGGACTAGAGGACACTGCAACATGGATCCATTGAGGCTGACCACAGGCCTATCGTGGCGCTTGTAATTAGATGTAAATGAATTTGAACTCTTAGCCTGATGAGGATGTCAGAGTTTAAATGAGGGAGTATGTGAGGACTTGTGCAGCCATGTGTTTAGTCTCACATCGCTTATTTACTAGATAGATCTTGTGTACCTATACAGGATCAAGAAACCCAAATAATATCTTATGGCTAGCCATTTTGGATGAGATCTTGGGTTGTTACAAATGAAGCAAGAAGTATAAACTGAAGGAAGGGGCCACCCTTATATAGGGGCTCGGACTACCATGATCAAAGTAACGGTTCGATTACTCGGCCAGATTGTGCCATGTGTCAGCTCGGGATAAGGCATGGATGATTCACCAGAATTGCTGCATTGATGGCGCCTCGGGATAGCCCCGTAATAATGGTGCCTCGAGACAGTCCAAATACGGAGACACTTCGAAAAGACCAATCGGCACATTTATTGCCCCCTGACAAAGGTCCAGTGCTCAATCGAGGTGACTTTTGTCGCCCGAACTGAAATGCAGCTCGGCCTCAAAAGTGGGGGGCAAGTGATGGAAGAAATATTGGACACCTCAAACTTAGGCCAGACCACCCTCATTGACCTCGGACATAAACCGAGATAAGCGACTTTCTCCACTATCTTCCTCTTGTGATAAGGATACCCAAATATTTCCACATCCCATCCTGCATGAATCATAAAAGAAAGCACCTCCTTCATATTATTCTTCAACTGAGGCTTGATTTTTGGGCTGAATCGGATGACTGATTTTTGCTGATTAACTTTGTGGTTTGACACCGAATAGTAAGCATCAATAATTTTCATAATAACCACGACATTTCTCTTGGAAGCTTCGGCAAGCAGTAAGAAATCATCAGCAAAAAAATATATGAAATATTGGTTGAACTCTAGGAAACACATCAGTACAAATAATAAAAGATACTGGAGAGTGGACAACCTTATTGAAGACTACCTGTAAACCGGAAGTATTCAGTTAGTGTGCCATTAATAAAAATGGCAAAAAACGTCGTTGCACAACCAAATATCCATCTGATCCACCTTTTATGAAATCCAAGTGGTTCCATAGAAGAGGAGAGAAATCTCTAACTCATTCGATTGTAAGCTCATTCTATATCCAGTTTTATAGCCATAAGACTCCTCCTACAAGGTTCTTATCCCAAATCATTAATAAACCCCCGTGCAACCAAGATATTATCAGAAATACTCTGTGATGACCCAAAGATTGATTCATAGATTGATTTTGATGATCACAAAACCTTGAAGTATAAATACTAATGTTTATGTTGCAAGGAGAAAGATATTTATTTTGCAAGGAACATAGCAAGTTGGAAGAACAGAAGAAGGCCTCCAAAGCTCTCAAGTTGGAAGAAAGCTACAATTTATTGGCCCAAGCTTAAAGTTCAAAGGATTCAATTTGGAAGAGTAAAATCAAAGAAAAAATTCAAAAGAATAGTCTTCGAGTCGACTCCTGAGGATTTCGAGTCGACTCCAATGTTTACCGAGTCGACTCCGGAGAAGTTTGAGTCGACTCCTAGGAGTCACAGGCAGAAAAGTCAGAGAGCAGTTTTCGGGTCTGAGATTCGAGTCGACTCCAGTGGAACGCGAGTCGACTCCGATGGTTGGTAGGTCGACTCCAAAGAAAGCAAGAGTCGACTCTCAGCGGAACACAAGAAAAAAGTCAGAGAGCATTTTTGGGACTCTGAGATTCGAGTCGACTCCCGCATTGCACGAGTCGACTCCGAGACTCCGCGACCATCAACAGACAGAAAACCAAGTTACTGCCTCTGAGATTCGAGTCGACTCCCAGACAGCTCGAGTCGACTCCAAGACAGCTTCACATCAAAAAGGCAGAAGACCAAGTTTCGCAAACTGAGAGCCGAGTCGACTCCAAGGAAGTTCGAGTCGACTCCAAGACTAGACGAGCCAAAAGACAGAGGATCGGGAGTTCGGGCTCTGAGATTCGAGTCGACTCCCAGGACAGTCGAGTCGACTCGAGAGGACAAAATTCAAAATTGGATCCACGGACTTCAGTGGATGCGCCGACTCCGAAATTGCCAAGTCAGCTCCAGAAGTTGGCGAGTCGACTCCGGGTTAAGACGAGTCGACTCCCAGTCGAGGATGCACCATAATTCAAATTTGGAACAGTGGCCGAGTCGTCTCCAGTAAAGCACGAGTCGACTCCTGCAACAGGCGAGTCGACTCCTGATCGCGCGAGTCGACTCCGATCCCAACGGTAATATTGTCAGGAAGTGCAGACTGTGTCCAACGGCTCTATTTTTGTCTCTAACGGCTAGATTCTTATTTCCACGCCATCAAAAGCTATAAAAACAAGAGGAGAGCTAGGGGAGAAGGTATGGAAGTGGGAAAGAACATTTAGAGAAGAGATCTCAAAGAGATTACAAGAGAAATCTCCCATAAGCACAAAAGGGCCATTCAAAGTAAAATAGAGAGAAGAAGAGCATCCAAGTGAATCCCAAAGCTTCCTCTCCATCCGTGTGCTGCCTCGGTGATCCTCTACTTCGTGCCAAATCAGAAGAGGGTCAAGTAAAGAAGAAGCCGAGCTCCTTCATCTTCAAAACTCGTTTGAGGGCTTCTCTTTACTCTATTTGTTTATATTGTCATATTTGCTTGTTTAAGAAGCTTTGTTTTGTTTTATACTTTGTTTTAATATCTTGTAACTTGATTCAATCAAGGGATTGAATCAAGGGGTTAAGGTTTGTTGGTGAGCCAAAGGGAAAACCAACTGTGTAAGGTTTGTTGGTGAGCCAAAGGGAAAACCAACTGTGTAAGGTTTGTTGGTGAGCCAAAGGGAAAACCAACTGTGTTAGGTTTGTTGGTGAGCCGAGGGTAAAACCAACGAGTAGGGTTCGATTGTGATCCCGGGAAAACAATCGGAGTGGTTCTAGTCGGTGAGCCTGGAAAAACCGACCGAGTTCGTTGTGCGCTCGTAAAACAACAAGTTGGGTTGTGAGCTTGTAAAACAACCGGCTGTAATCGGTAGGATTATAGTGAAATTCCCAAGAGGTCTTGGGGAGTGGATGTAGGTGCTGGGGTGCACCGAACCACTATATGTCCTTTGTGTTTGTAATGCCTCTCGTTATTGTCTAACTAACACACTTACTTACTTAGATAAATTGCTTGCTTAATTCTTATCCGCACATCCTTTAGTTGCAAGCATATTTAATCAAGTCGAAGTCTATACATCAAACCCTTGCTAAGTTTAACTTTCACTGTGCATCTATACAACTTAGCATAGTTAATCAAAAAGTTTTAGAAGTAGCATAAAAGTTTTGAAAGACCCAATTCACCCCCCCTCTTGGGTTGTATCTACTGGGCAACAAGTGGTATCAGAGCAGGTGCTCTAAGTTTAATTATTGATCTCACGATCAAGAGCCAAAGATCATGACAAGTCAAATAGATAGTTTTCTAGGAGAAGGACAATCAATTGATACACCTCCACTATTTAATGGCATAAACTATACACATTGGAAAATACGCATGCGCATTTTTATTCAATCACAAAACTATTATTTATGGAAAATCATAACAAATGACCTTCACACACTCTCACAAACTATTAATGAAAAGGACTTAGCACAATTGAACGCTAATGCTATGAACATGTTATATTGTGCTATTCAAGAAACGAAGTTTAATGAAATTTCTGCATGCTTATCTGCTAAGGAGATCTGGGATACTTTAGAAAATATTTATGATAAATCTCAGACTAGCTCACATGTGCTTCAAATATATACTAACAATGAGACTGCAGAAAAGGGTGTTGAATCTCCCTCAGTCGAGTCGACTCCAAGTATCTCAGAGTCGACTCTCAAGTTCACCGAGTCGACTCCAATAAGGTCCGAGTCGACTCCGAGGCAAATCAGCTTCCTAAAGACAAAGAAGAAAAGGAAGCAAGAAGAAAGGAAGAAAGAGATAAAAAGGAAGAAAGCCTTGACCAAGAAAGAGTCAAGCCAGAAAATAAAAGTTAGGAGCGACAATGATGATATTAGCTCCAAGAAACTACAAGAGGTAACTGACTTGTGCTTTATGGCACAAGAAGACAAGGTAAAAACTGAATCTACTCTTACATCAAATAATTTTCAAGAAAAATTTTCTTATGATGAATTATTAAATGCTTTTCATGATTTGTATGGTGAATGTAGAAAATTAGTTGTAAAGAATAAAAATCTTAAGAAACTAAATCTGAAAATTTCAAAAGAAAGAAATTCTAATGATGAAATACAAGAGAAACTAAATTCTGAAAATGAATGCTTAAGGTCATTTTCAGAAGAATTGATTCAGAAAAATCATAGCTTAATTAAAGAAAATCAAAACTTAAGCGAAGAAATTAATCAATTAAAATCTTGCATTAACAAATTCACCGTAAGCTCAGAAAGATTAAAAATGATGTTTGAAAGCCAACATGCTGATTTTGATAAATCAAAATTTAGCTTGACTCCTTCACTTAGCCATAAATCTCTAGAGAAAAAGGTTATCAATTTACCAAGCAAACCATTAAATAAGATAACTTATTTCAAAAATGAAAAGGATGGGAATAACAACTTTACCTATTGTTCTAGTATAATTAAATCAAATGGTAAAGTTATTACTATTAAACAGATATAGGTTCCAAAAGGAACCATATGTCCTAACTCTCAAGGACTCAAGCAAGCTTGGGTACCCAAAATGAGAAAATGAGGATGTACACATAGGTGTACCAAGGTACCCATGGAACATAAAGAAACTTAAAAAGTTATTAACAAAAAAAATAATAATGAAATCAGTAATTCTTGCATCTCATCATTATTTGTGCTTTAGTATTTGATATGATTTGCTAGTAGTGATCAATTTTGTGATATAGAAAATACTTTTGGAAATATAATCAAATCATTTCATTTTACTCACTAGTGGATAAGGTGCTAAATGATTAATCAACTTATTAAGAATAACTCTATGAATTCTCTATATGCTTGATTGAGAGTTTTTATCTATGGCATTATTGTTTATTGATCATAGATATGATAATGTGTACTTGGTATGCTTTTGAATATATGCACTATGAATACCAAGATTAAAGAAACCATATTTGGCATATGAAATCAGCTCATGCTAGTATGTACTTAATCTCAAAAGACCTTGCCATAGGCTTACTTAGATTATCCTCTTAAAGGTCAAAGTTTTACTATGCATGCTAACTAAGGAAACAAACAAAAATAATTTCTAAATCTAGAGATGTTGTTTCCAACACTAATTTTTCAAAAGCTTACATTAGCCTTGTTCTTGGCTCTCAAATTAAAATATTTTCTGCATTGGCACAAACTCACAAAAAGCGATCAAATGATAAAGGTTTGCAAACTATGAAATCATGGCATAGTAATTGAAAACCAATTTTGTGTTAAGTTGTGCACAGAAAAATAATATTTTCAGCACTAAGGACACCTTAAGTAAAATAGGATTAATAGAATTCTTGAAGAAATGAAAAAGACAATTGTGTATGATAGTCATCTACTTAAATGATTTTTTAAAAAAAAAAGCTATCATCACTGTTTGTCATACATATGATTTCTATTAGATCTATTTTTGATGAAAACTCTTTTTGATCTTCTGAAAAATGGAAAATGAACCATTGCATATCTTTCATATTTTTCAGTCGTACATGTTATGCTTGATATGTTCTTATGAAAAATAATGCCAAATCTGATAGAGATATGTCTATCCTTGGATATCATTCATCAAGCAATGCATATAGAATATTCAATGAAAAGATTTTAGTTGCAAAAATATCAAATCGTCTTATTCTCTATGAGACTAATGATTTATTGTCAAGATACTAAGATCAAATTATATATGGTTAATCTTTTACATATAACAATCTGAAAACTTGTTAATAATTATAACAAAATTGAGTTTTTCAGAAATGTACTTAATGAAGAAAAATTGATAAATACTAAAAGACTGAATCAAGAAAAGATGAAATAGATCTTGATTCTTGCATGATTAAAAGTAAAGATCACCACTATCATTTGCTTGACTCATGAGCTTTATATTCTGTCAAATGAATGTGTAGAATTCACTCCTATGTGGTTATTTCATTAAAAAGTAGATCTATGTCAAATAACCACCATATTTAAAAATTACACATTACATATATGATAAAGCAATATGTGATTTAAAACAAGCATCAAAAGCTTGATATATAAAAGCTTAGGTAACCTTGTTGATAGAAAGTAATAGTGATAAATCTATGCATCAAAAAGAAGAATCTATGATATCTTGCTTGCTCATAGCACACATTGATGGCATCATTTTTGTTCTACCAATGAAAATTTATATGAATAGTTATATTGCAAGGTGAGTTTGAAATATGATGAATGAATTAACATCTTCTCTCAAACTCCAAATTAAGACAAACAGGAAAGGAGATCTTCATTGACTAACATTAGTCCACAAGAAAACTCTTATAGAAGATTGGCGTGAAGAAGGTATATCTATGACCCCATCTTGTAGAAATTGTAAAGGATGAGCAAAGTAAATCTATTATTTAAAGCTGTATTGAAGCATGATAGAATAATTATTTTATCATACAGCTAGTAGACCAGATTGTATGCTCATTATGTGACCTTGTGCAAGACTTCAATCTAACTTTAATTAATCATATTTTATTGATAACAAATACATCATAATCTGAATTTTGATAGAAACAAACGTTTAAGATAAGTTGATTAAAACTTAGTTAACACATCTTATTGATAATTATCTTAAGCAAATAGAATCTAAACTAAATTGATTTGACCTTGATAAATCTGTCTATTGCCTCACATGCTTGTCCTTGAACTATCTTGGTTAATGAATCTATCTCTTTAGTTCAAGTGATATGTGCTTGCTTATATTTAGGCAATCTCTTGAGTAAAGTGACTCAACATGCAACTATTGTCATATCTTATATTGAGTCATCTAGTTAAAAATATATGTGTTGGATGAATGCTTTGTATCTTAAAGAAACTAATGACCTTCCTTCAAGAAAGAAAAATGAGAAATTTACATGCTTGAAGGATATCTTCATGTAAGATACACTAAAGATTCACATGCAAACAAGAGAGAGGATCTTCTTCAGCCAAAAGTTCACACATAAGAAATCTAGTTTGGCTTGAAGAACATATAATGAATAGGTAATTTAGATACCTTTCTCACAAATTAGTTGAGCAAAGTCAGTAACTTAAATCTTATTATGGCATGATTAAATTCTTTAATTATTAATTTTTGATATCATGTCTATATGTGTATTGACTGACTTATACTTTTAGAAATTATTTCATAGTTTGCCCAAACTAAAATATATCTTTGCCTATGTCATAACCATGAAATACACAAGTATATGCTTAAAATTTTGATGTAAAATAACTTGTGAGAAGTTATGAATCCTTGAGCACAATGAAAATGTTGTTTGCATAATATACATCTATATGATACATAAGATTATCTCTTTATTCTACTCTTTCATGTAAATTACTTGAGAATGACAAAAAGAGAGAGAGATAAAGAAAAGAAAATGGACATTGTTCAAGAGATAAAAAATCTGAGCAAAGGCAAGTACTTCAATCTTAAGGAAAAGCAAAACAAGCATAATATATTCGGCACATTTGGAAGGGTTAAAATCTATAATTAATTACACTCAAACAGGGAGAGTTTGGAGTGAACATTTTAACCTTTCTATATTGCTCATCATAGGGATGGTGCCAATGGGGAGGCTAGTGGTAGTACCCGGCACTATTTGACCCAACTATTCGGTGTAGGGCATATTAGGGATGGCACAAGAGGGAGGCTAGTGGTAGTACCTCGTGCCCCTTCCCAACTCCACCGGATAGGGAGCAAATAGAGTATAGAGCATAAGAAAGTAAAAATGAAAGACAAAGTTAATAAAAGTATATAAGAAGAATCAAGTCAATTTTTTAAACACTTGAAAACATACTTTAAGGATGAAATCAGTGCAAGATTATATATAAATAGGGGGAGTTTATTTGAAAAGGAATAGATTTTGATTCTTGACATGCTTGTTCTTAGTATTTTAATGCATGACTCAACACATGATATATTTTGCATATGGTATGATGTCTTGATTTATGGGTTCTCAATATTTTGTAATGCTCCATGCTTGGACAACTTGATTGAATGTTTGGAATATTACATAAAATTTTTGTTTGGCATTATTGAAAAGAAATTTTCAGATTGGTTGTTAACAATCATCATTAAAACCTGAAAGTTGAATAAAGGAGAAGAGAAGGATATCTCTATTTAGGAAAAATAAATTGATTTTGTTCTATCCTTCAACTTGCCTAAATTTGGTATATAATGTTCAAATTCGTACCAAAACTCAACATTTAATACAAAGATTCTGAATATGCTCTTATATGTTTGAAATATGTATTTTCAATCGTAATGATTTAAGATGAGCTATAATGTGGAAGATACATATCTCAAATTATGATTTTGAAAGCCTCAATTGAAAATCCTATGTAATTCAGAATCTGATTTTGTATACAAGCTTAAACTCAATATGATTTCTAAATAAAATCTTAATGTAAGAAAAACAGAATTAATTCTGATGCCTTTGGTTGATTGCTCCGATACGCATCCGAAACATATCATTTCTTATCTTCAAAGTGTACTAATATTGGTCCAAATGATGTGTCTTTCGATGATCTTGATTGCAAACAAAAATTTCTAAATATATGATTTTATTTTGATATTAAAAAGATTTATTGTGTTTCATGAATACATTGGTGAAAAACTATGATTAAGAAATTGAGTTCTATAAATATATATACCTCAATGATCATCTATATGTTTTTCTCTCCTACATTCTTAAAGATTTCCATCAGAATATCAATAGAGTGAATGATCTTAAAACTAGAAATATTTCAGTTCACTCAAATGACTCTAAAAGAAAGAAAATGTAAATGCTTTTGAAAGAAATTGAGCTTCAATTGAACCATTTTCTGATTAATACTTTTATACATTTTCTCTAAGATTAGGAGAAAGCATAACTTGTTCTTAAAGGATTAGAAAGAGTGATTACTATAAATTCTGAATAATTCTAGATCACTCTACATTCTTGATATTACAGAATTTCAGTGTTATTCATGTTTATCACTAAAATCTGAAATTCAACAATTTAAAATGATTAAAGAAGAATGCATCTTTTGAGGGGGAGCTTTAGATATTCAGTATCCTATCCCAAAGACACTTTATTTTGATGCATGCTTTGAATTTTATGGATTGATTTTGATGAACCTCCTTATATTGCAAGACATGCTTTAATTATCTTGAGATGAGTTCTATAAAGGTTGTCTTATCTCAAACCTTGAGTCTTATGAAAATAAGCTGAAACTTATAGAAAATATATTTTTGAGATTGACAATTTTGTTGAACATTATCTTAGGATTCTAAACTCTTAAATGGAATGATCAATTGAAGGGGAGAAAGAAAATTTCAGAAGGAGAGGTCTTATTGGACTTAATTGCATAAATCTATAGCTAAAGGAGAGAGAAAGAATACTAAATGAAAAGTAATCCTAATACTCTCCAATATGTATCATCTGAAACTTAAATTTGAAAATTTTTATGATACACCTTGAGGCGTGTTATTTGGTTAGTATATCTTATGCATCACTCATGAACCAAATTACAAATCTTGAGAGCCTCTAATTTAATGAAACAGGGGGAGAACAATGTATTAAATTTTCTTGAGTATCTCTTAGAAAATCTATTTTGAACCTCACTAATGAGTCCTAATTGGCTTGCTCTTTGGAACTTCAATTTTGTGCAAATTCATTATTTTATGTATCAAATTATGCTTATTTTCTAAAGGAATAAAAGAAAGTCTTTAAAAGAGCTCAAAGATGTATCAAAAATTGCATAAACTCATATTTTGGTATTTGTGCCCCAATGCTCTTATTATCATATAAGAACTTTGAAGTCATTAAGAATTAATGATCCAACATGATGATATGTTTTTCCAAATATATAAGTTTTGATCTTTTACTCTGAAAATTAATTAAATTGCTCTCATGTTGATAAAATACTTAATAGATTGGGCAAAAGGTCTTAAATGAACAAGCTTTCATACTTAGTGAAGAGAGGTTAGATTTCCACTCATATTTTTCCTTGAATATCATTTGTGGTACTTCTTGAATTAACCTAAGGAAGATTCCACCTACACTTGATTAGAAAACTATCTGTGGTATCAAATTAAAAAAAAACCTCTTGAATTCACACTCGATGTGTTCTGCTCTGATCTTTGTACTTAATGTTTCACTATCTTTTTGATGTTGTCAAAAAGGGGGAGAAATATCTAAGTATATGCTATATACTCAGAATGCTTTATTACTTTGAATTGAATACAAATCAGCTTAAAATTTAAATATGTTGATTGTGTTAAGCTGATTAAATCTAAAGCATTATCATGAAGTATGTTTTTAAATATATATGTTTTCCACTTCATGCAACTTAGCTATGTAATACTTCTAGAAATCAATATCTTTTATATTGCATATACTCCAAGTTTTGTCATCATCAAAAAGGGGGAGATTGATGACCCAAAGATTGATTCATAGATTGATTTTGATGATCACAAAACCTTGAAGTATAAATACTAATGTTTATGTTGCAGGAGAAAGATATTTATTTTGCAAGGAACATAGCAAGTTGGAAGAACAGAAGAAGGCCTCCAAAGCTCTCAAGTTGGAAGAAAGCTACAATTTATTGGCCCAAGCTTAAAGTTCAAAGGATTCAATTTGGAAGAGTAAAATCAAAGAAAAAATTCAAAAGAATAGTCTTCGAGTCGACTCCTGAGGATTTCGAGTCGACTCCAATGTTTACCGAGTCGACTCCGGAGAAGTTTGAGTCGACTCCTAGGAGTCACAGGCAGAAAAGTCAGAGAGCAGTTTTCGGGTCTGAGATTCGAGTCGACTCCAGTGGAACGCGAGTCGACTCCGATGGTTGGTAGGTCGACTCCAAAGAAAGCAAGAGTCGACTCTCAGCGGAACACAAGAAAAAAGTCAGAGAGCATTTTTGGGACTCTGAGATTCGAGTCGACTCCCGCATTGCACGAGTCGACTCCGAGACTCCGCGACCATCAACAGACAGAAAACCAAGTTACTGCCTCTGAGATTCGAGTCGACTCCAAGACAGCTTCACATCAAAAAGGCAGAAGACCAAGTTTCGCAAACTGAGAGCCGAGTCGACTCCAAGGAAGTTCGAGTCGACTCCAAGACTGGACGAGCCAAAAGACAGAGGATCGGGAGTTCGGGCTCTGAGATTCGAGTCGACTCCCAGGACAGTCGAGTCGACTTGAGAGGACAAAATTCAAAATTGGATCCACGGACTTCAGTGGATGAGCCGACTCCGAAATTGCCAAGTCAGCTCCAGAAGTTGGCGAGTCGACTCCGGGTTAAGACGAGTCGACTCCCAGTCGAGGATGCACCATAATTCAAATTTGGAACAGTGGCCGAGTCGTCTCCAATAAAGCACGAGTCGACTCCTGCAACAGGCGAGTCGACTCCTGATCGCGCGAGTCGACTCCGATCCCAACGGTAATATTGTCAGGAAGTGCAGACTGTGTCCAACGGCTCTATTTTTGTCTCTAACGGCTAGATTCTTATTTCCACGCCATCAAAAGCTATAAAAACAAGAGGAGAGCTAGGGGAGAAGGTATGGAAGTGGGAAAGAACATTTAGAGAAGAGATCTCAAAGAGATTACAAGAGAAATCTCCCATAAGCACAAAAGGGCCATTCAAAGTAAAATAGAGAGAAGAAGAGCATCCAAGTGAATCCCAAAGCTTCCTCTCCATCCGTGTGCTGCCTCGGTGATCCTCTACTTCGTGCCAAATCAGAAGAGGATCAAGTAAAGAAGAAGCCGAGCTCCTTCATCTTCAAAACTCGTTTGAGGGCTTCTCTTTACTCTATTTGTTTATATTGTCATATTTGCTTGTTTAAGAAGCTTTGTTTTGTTTTATACTTTGTTTTAATATCTTGTAACTTGATTCAATCAAGGGATTGAATCAAGGGGTTAAGGTTTGTTGGTGAGCCAAAGGGAAAACCAACTGTGTAAGGTTTGTTGGTGAGCCAAAGGAAAAACCAACTGTGTAAGGTTTGTTGGTGAGCCAAAGGAAAAACCAACTGTGTTAGGTTTGTTGGTGAGCCGAGGGTAAAACCAACGAGTAGGGTTCGATTGTGATCCCGGAAAAACAATCGGAGTGGTTCTAGTCGGTGAGCCTGGGAAAACCGACCGAGTTCGTTGTGCGCTCGTAAAACAACAAGTTGGGTTGTGAGCTTGTAAAACAACCGGCTGTAATCGGTAGGATTATAGTGAAATTCCCAAGAGGTCTTGGGGAGTGGATGTAGGTGCTGGGGTGCACCGAACCACTATATGTCCTTTGTGTTTGTAATGCCTCTCGTTATTGTCTAACTAACACACTTACTTACTTAGATAAATTGCTTGCTTAATTCTTATCCGCACATCCTTTAGTTGCAAGCATATTTAATCAAGTCGAAGTCTATACATCAAATCCTTGCTAAGTTTAACTTTCACTGTGCATCTATACAACTTAGCATAGTTAATCAAAAAGTTTTAGAAGTAGCATAAAAGTTTTGAAAGACCCAATTCACCCCCCCTCTTGGGTTGTATCTACTGGGCAACACTCTGTCCTCCGACAAAAGCACCTTGCTCTGGACTATTCAGACTAGGTACAATCAACTTAAATATATTGACCAAAATTTTTGTGGTAATCTTATAAAGGATGGTGCATCGATAGATAGGTCTAAATTGACTAGGTTCAAAGGCATCCTGCATTTTGGGAATCAATGTTATGAAGGTCTCTTTCCACATCTCGGGCATATTCGCTAAGTCAAAAAATTGTCTAATCGCCGCTACCACTTTTTGATGAATGATTGTCCAATATCTTCTGAAAAATAGTGGGAGGAAACCATCCGGACATGGGCCTTATCCTCAACCATGGACTTAATAGCCTCCTCTATCTCCTTTTCACTAACATATCTAATTAAATGTTGATTCTCAGCCTCGAAACTCAACTGTCAGGTGGGGGGAAGGAAAAGGGTGAATCAATATTAGTATCCACTGCCCATCTGTACTTGAGAATGGAAAATATCTCCTATCTAATAGTATTCACATCATCTGTCAAATCGCCATGGCTATCCTTTAGAAGCCGAATGCTGTTTCTTTGCCTCCTAATAATGGTAGTTTGGTGGAAAACCTCATATTTCTATCACCTTCTCTAACTTGCATCAACCTGTATTTTTGCCTCCAAAATACCTTCTGTTGATGTAATAAAAAGTTTTTAAAAGCTAACTTCTTCCATAGAATAGATGAGTCATCTAGAGACAACCCGCCCTTCTAATCCTCCTAAATCTATGTTTCTTCTATAGACTTGTCAAGTTCCTCCAGCTGCGCAAAAATATTGCCCACATATTCTTGGTTCCATCTTCTTCACCTTTTGCGAGTGATTTCCAATCTGCGAGTGACATGGTACATCATCACATTACCTCTTATTAGTACCCTCCATTCATTTTTCACTATTTCCTAGGACTAGGGATAGGCTGTCCAAATTTTCTCATATCGAAAGGGTGGATGGAAGGGGATATCTAGGTAGGTTGTACCTAATAAAGGTCCGTGGTTTGAAGCAATGCAAGGAAGGTGGCACACCTGATAATTGGAAAACTATGGAATCCAATTGGTAATAGCATACGCTTTGTCAATTTGTTCCCAAACTCTAGCTTGTCCAGATCTATTGCTGCACCATGCATATTTGGGCCCGATGAAGCCAAGGTCGAGAATATTGTTTGTGTTGATGAACTTGCAAAAGTCCTTGGACTCTACCTTATCAAAATAGGTTCTGCCACCTCTCTTATCTCTCGGCCTTCCAATAAAGTTAAAAACTTTCCTAAGATTAGAGATAAATTATATTTATATTCAATAGTACGAAAAAACTATACTTACCCCTCTGAGATTTATTTTTATCCAATACTTTATCCAAATGCTACGTCAGATTTTTTTTTTTTTAATGACCAAAATAATTTTATAAAAGTCCTCCTAAGGTTTATGTTTATGAAACTTACATCCAATATTTTGTAAAACCTACAGTTACACCCAATTAAATTGATAGAGTTAGTGAAATCATATATCTATTATAAAAAGTCAAAATTAACCCTATAAGAAAAAATAAGGCTCCTCTTTCATTTTTTCGACTCTTCGTTTGCTTCGAAGTCTTCCGTTTTTAAGAGTCTTTTTTTTAGAATTGGTGGCTAGGGTTTCTTTCTTGCTTCACCACCCTACCATGAGTATCCCTTCCCAATGAGTGACTGATGATAAGCTTTCTTTCCAACTGGCATTTAGGACGAGCATTCTTAATTTCCGATTAGCATTCGGCAATATGCATCCTTCCTGATTAGATTTTATTTTTGCTTTTCCACCCAACCACATCACAATGCTCGGAGATGCCAGTGTATCATTTGCTGATTCTGTGTTCTACTTATTCAATACTATTGACATGATTTCTTAACATTATCATTGTGGATGAGAATCCCTGTGCTACATATAGAATTATGATAGCTCTGGCAACCTGTCATCAAAAGGATCCAAATCAATACGTACATGAGAACTCTTCTTTTTGGAGGGTGCATCAGTTACAGTTCTATGGTCTGGCTTGGTCATGAATAGGATGGCTTAAGCGACAAAACTCTTGATGTTAATTTTTTACAGTAGAAAAGTTTATAGGTATTCACTTGCCTGAGAGATCTAGATTGGTTTTTTTTTAGCACGTAGCTTTTTTTTGATGATTCATCAAGATCAAATTTCTGACCTATAGTGCCTCATGGCTTTTCTTCTTCTTGCATGAATGTTATATCGCTTAAGGCTAGTTTGGTAATTTTAAAAATTTTCCTGATATGACATTTAAATCCTATTTAAGTTAACGATTTGAATAAAAATAAACCTAAGAGGAATAAGCATAAACATAAACCTCAAGGGGGGTTTTGTAATTTACTTAAGTTAAAATCACCCACCACCATTAAGGAAAAACCTTGCTGTATCACACTGGTAATCTCATTCCACAAAATTCTCCAATGTTTGTAATTTGTATTTGTTTACGTAGCAACCAAAATCCGGTTCAGTACCATTTTTAGATATAACCAAAATAGCTTGTTGATTACATTTATTGAAAACATCAATAATAATAGCATTCTTAACCCTCCAAATAACAATTCCTCCTGATAAATCTTGAGATTCAATAGCATAGAAACTCCAATTGTTGGGAGGCCGATGCCATACTTTGAGAAGGATTCATCCCGAAAGATGAGTTTCAAACAATATACAAATTTCCGGATTGTGCCATTTTCCAAAGGAGTTATTGAAGGAGGGCTTTTCCGCCCCGCAATTCCACAATAATAGCTTCATTGTAATGCTGAATCAATAGAAACCTTCTGCTTTCCCAATCCTACATCAGGTCTTCCCTGTTCTGATTGATCTGCCAAGCACTCGATCGCCTGTTTGATCAGCTTCGCCACTTCCCCATGAGATTGATGATAAGTTTGAAAGTTTTCACTCTCTGACACCTCCTTGTGCCCCTGTACTTGATGATCGATGGTATGTCCCCCACTTAGTTCATGGAAACTTGCTGCAAGTTCCATTGCCCAAAGCTTTCTTTTTGCCTCGCTCACCCCCTAATTAGATAGTGTAAGTGCTTTAGATCCCCTTCCAAGGGAGCCACATCATCACGCCTCTTCCCATCTTTTGCATAAAGAGAGGACTTTGGACTGATCCCGAACAAAAATTTCACTTACAAGATTATTTTTCCTTAAAAAGCTGATTTCTGAAGATATAATATCTAAAAAAAATAATTTTGGAATGTTTAGTTAACCATAAAAAAAAAAGATACATTCTAAAATGACTTATTTTTGGTTGAGCATCTACTTTTTTTAAAAAAATTATATGAAATAACTATCATACCTTTAATAAATAAAAAAAATTTATTTATCAATTTTGATTGCTTAAGAGTAGTTTTGGGGAAAAAAAAGATTCCAATTTCTAATCAGGATAGCTTTTTCATGTCTCTTATGAATTTTTCTTTTTTTATGGAAATGCTAATTTTCTATCCTTTTTCTTTAAAAATTCTAACCAAAAAGAGTTCTTTTTTCATTTTTTTTATTGACCACACTTTTTTTTCTTTTTTTTCTGCGAACCAAACAGAGTCGTAAAAGACTCCGCACTCTGTTCATAATATGGACCATCTCGACGAAAAGTATGTTCACCTATTATTTGATTTATGGACTCCCTAATCATCGGGCCATTAAATTTCTACGGCTCTGGTCCACATATCAAGCCCACACTAGTTTTTTGAATTTTGGAGTGACAAACATAAGTAGGCTTGAAATAAGCTTGCATGGGCTTGCACGATTTGACTCTATCACTTCAGAGTTGTGGCAAGTTAGGCTAGAGGCCCGTAGTCAGCCCTAATAGATCCGTACTACGGTGTTTCTTAGTCCACATAGGTTATGGTCCACATTCGCTCAAATACCATTTATCACAACTCAAGACCTCACTCAAAAAGGTTAGTTGGAAAGTATTATTTGGGTTCCTTGATCCTGTATAAGTATTCAAGATCTATCCAACTAGAAAGGAATGCAACTACCAAAATAGTATAGGTAGTGGATCTTAGTGCATGGGTAGGTTTGATTTCATCTAGCTTTTAAGCTCAAACATCCGCATTCCCTTATAACCCATGAAGGTTTAAATGAGAAATTCGGTATGGTTCGCTCTGGCTAACAAGTTGTGCTAGGGGTGGCAATCGGGTCATGTCAGATACGGGTCGGGTTGGATGCAGGTTGGGTCAGAAAATCATCCATCCAAATCCGACATATTTATTAAATTTGCCAAACTTTCAAATCTAAATTAGAGTTGTTTATTAAATAATTAACCTGACCCGACACATATAATCTGTTTATTAAATAAGTTAAACAGGTTAGACAGGTTAAACATGTTAGACATGTTTTAAATGGGTTAAATTGATTTAAACAGGTTAAACATGTTAAGCAAGTTGGGGTAAATATGTTAGAAATAGGTTAAGTAGGTTTCCAACAGGTTAAAATAGCTTTTAAACAAGTTAAACAAGTCAGATCATAACCAAACCCAATTATTAAACGAGTCAAAATGGGCTAAACGGGTCAAAAAAATTAAATCTGAAACTAACCCGTTTAATAAATAGGTTTAGACGGGTTGACTTATTTACGACCTAGATCCCTTTATGTGAAACCCGAATTTGCTTAAAATGGGTCGTTCGCAGGTCGGGTTGACAAGTCGGGTCATAAAATGCCACCCCTAAGCTGGCCCCAATTTGTCTCAATAAAGCTCATAGGCCGCATCCAAACTAAAGAATCAAACGTCACATTTCTTTTTGACCCAAGTGCAAGTCCTACATATATGACTAGTAGGGGAGGCCATAAGGACAACAAATAAAATTTTGGAAAGTTTTGGTTGCGGTGGTTTGTTGATTGTAATTTGCCATGTTGTCTCGGAATTAAACAATGATAACTTTATTCATCTAAGTATTGCGAAAGTTTTGAATTATTTTTGGCTTCTTTTTCACATCAAAAAAATTAAATATGGCTTTAATAAATTCATATATTTATATTTCAAAGAGCCATTCGAGCAATGATAAAGCCATGTTCGTTGTTTCTGATTTTTAAAAGCGAATCTCAAAAATAAATCCGTATGAGTTATCAGATAAAAATATATTACACAATCATTTTCAGGCCAAGCCGAGCTATGCCCCAACTTGAATCCAATTTGAATATTTTTTTTCGGATTTTGGGCAGAGGTTAGGCTCCAATTTTTTTGGATAATCTAGGCCTGAGTTCAGGCCCCAGACCGATTGGGCCGGCCCCCATTACCCATTTAGACCAAAAATAGGTCTCGCCCAAACCCGATTGAAATTTAATATTTTATAATATTATTTTATAAGAAAATAAGCTAGTTAAAAATTAGGTTCTTCTCATAATATAAGTAAATGATATATGATACTTTATTTTCAACTAAACCTATTTTAATTTGTTATTTATTTTCTCTTTATTTTCTCTA